>NC_060285.1:11534311-11562239 GCF_021613505.1 Equus quagga
CCTGGGCTCCTCCCTGCTTCCTGGCTCTTCCCACACAGCCGCGTCCTGCTTCCCTAAGGAGGGCTCCCCGTGACTCTGCACCAGGGCCGGTGGAGGAGAGAGGGGCTCAGCCCCCTGCCCTGCTGCTCGCCTTCCCCTGGGCCCCACTGCGCCCTCCCTCTACTGCTGTTGTGAGGATGCGGGCCCGGCGGCCCCTTCTTCTGGGGAAGCATTCGAATCCGCTCTTGGCACAGGTGGCTAAGGTGATTTCACAGCACCTGAGGTGTTCTCCTCAAACTTTCCTAGACTATGGGGTTGGAGAATCTGGAACTCTTCCTTCCCTTCAACTCACCGCATTTCCCTGGATTACAGGGCCCAAATGGAAGCTTCTCAGCCTCTCTATTTGCAGGCTTCCAAACGAGTACGGGCTCAGCCCCCACGAACCAGCTTCAGGGGGCTCTTTACCTGGCAGAAAGGAGACCTGAGACAGACATGAGTCAGAGGGGAAAGTTCTGGGCTCCCACATTCACTGTGCTCCCGCCCCTCCTCCTGTGGGTCAGCCCTGGTTCCTGTTCCCAGCTCTGCTCCAGCCTCGCTGTCCCGGGCAGTCAGGTATGCCTCCTGCCCCAGGCCCCTAGCTCTGAGTGCGCCCTCCCCTTCACTCTTGTCTTGGGTCTCAGGACCTCCTGAGGTGTGAGCTCCAGATAGCAGGGTCCTGGGCTGGAGCGCTGAGTGGTCCACTCAGGGTCTATCTGCTTCCCCTTCCACTCCTGCCAGGAGGGTTTTGTGTCTTGATCTCCAGGGTCCCACCTCCCAGTGAGGTACGCCTCTCCAGCCTGGCTGGGGCCCCAGCCTCCTGTCTATTCTCTTCTTTCCTCAGTGCCAAGTGGGCCACACCCACCTCTGCCCAGCTCCCCTCTGAACTGGAAGCCCTGCCCCAAATCTCCGTCCTTGGGCTGAAAGACCCCTCACTCGAACGTCTGACAGCCTGTCTTCGGTCTTCATGGTTCTTGCCAAACTAAGCAAGATCATGTATTTACACAGTGACAGGGGTGGAGACATGGGAAACTGTGGCCTCTCACTGTCCCTGACCTCAATATTCTTGCCTTCCCTCTTCCCGACCTCCTCCAGCAACCTCGGCCCCACCCCACTGTTGAGAGAGCAACTAGAATCTGTAATGACCCAGGAGATAAAACTCACCCATCTACCCTTCCTCTTCGCGCTTTTGCAGACAATATTTCTGGCCCACTCTCTATTTGCTTGGCACAATAGCTGTGAATTGATGAACTTTGGCCCTGGGCGCTGTGGCCGAGAGCAGAATTCTATATAGCTAATTTAAGTGGAGAAGGATCCGTGAGAGGAGACCAAGAGGTGTCCAGAATTACTGGGAGGGCTGAAGACCCAGACTCAAGCTCGTGCTTTCCAGACTGACTTTCAAAGTAACAGTGCAGACCTGGGCCACACAGGAGGCTGTTGGCCCTGGGCCCATTAGGAGGTCCCGGGCTGCTGGCGCCGGGACCACAGCAGCAAAACGGATGCCCGTGGAGGCTGGTGATGGGCTGAGGGTCCTCTGCTCAGGCAGCAGGGTGGTCACAGAAGCAGAAACACACCCTCTGCCCCCCTGCCCCCTTCCACTTCTCTCTGAAGAGCATCTGATCTGCAGAACAGAAACCGCCTCCAACCCTCAGCTTCAAGAGGGTCTCGGCAGGCCATTTGTAGTTTTCCGGCCTCCACAGTGCCGGGAGTTTCCTGCAGGAGAGTGGGCCAATGCCTCCCACCCATCGCATAGACCACGTTGCGTTTAATTCCCACAGCAACCTGCAAAGTAGATGCTTTAGCTCCGTTTTACATTTTGAGGAAGAGGATCAGAAACAGGAATTTCCCCAAGCTGGCACAGCTCCTTGAGAGCAGGCTGGGCTGGAAACCCACCCGTTTCTGCTCCCAAGCTTTGCCCATCCTTCTAGACAGCTTCTTGCAGACATCCCCCAGGTGGAGGTCCAAAGGCCCGAGGCCTGGTCAGGGCGCTGCAGGGCGTCCCAACCTGTGGGCCAGCAGAGAGTGGAGGGAGCCCAGCTGTGAAAGAGGCCCAGGCCTGTTGCCATCTTAAGCCTTGGACTTAGGTGAAGATGTCCCAAGTCCCGTCAGACCCTGCATTTTGATTCTTGCTGTTAAAATCCTGCTTACTTCTGAGCTGTCTGTTGCAAATCTTTCACTCAAGAAGAATAAAGTCCAGAAAACGGGGGATGAGGCGAGGCTTCCCGGGCTGTGGGGAGCATGGCGCGACCCGGAGGATGGAGGTCAGGTCCTGCCATATTTCATATTAGGCCCCAGAGATGGAAAGGGGAGGGGCCAGATGGGACCAGGGTCAGGAGGGCCCCTAAGGGGCTGCTGCGACCCCCCTCTAGCCCCCAGCTCCTCCATGCGGGGCAATGGTTCTGCAGGGCTGACATCTCCCCACTTCTAGGCCCTGCTCAGAATACCTGGGATCCTGGGATGGTTTGCGTAGGTGGACTGAGGTCTGCTTCCAGGGTCTGTCCTCCTGAAGGCAGACGGCGCTGCCCACATGGGCACCCCCTAGCATGAGAGATGGCCAAGACATAGCTGTGTGCGGGAGACGTGGACAGAGCTGAGATGGGTGGGCTGGGGGGCTATATGCGTGCATGTGAGACCCCTTAAGTTGTGAGACAGCACTGAGGGTGAGAAGGGGGTGTGCTGTGGGCCAGGAAGTGGGGGCTGACCCTCCCTGGGTCATCACAGTCAAGGAATCCAAGCATTTGAAATCCCAATCTGCCGTAGGTCATTAGGTCTATTTGTCCAGGTGGGAAGATGGCCTAATGGTTTGCTAGCTTGATCTATCACTCTTAAATACTTGGGCCGACAGCATTTGAGCTTCCCTTTCTATTCCTGGCCAGGCTTTGCAAGCACTGGGGGCGGGCCCTGGCTCAGTGAACAGAGGCAGCACATTGGAGGAAAAAGCTCCGTAAACGGTGTTCGGTGTTCGACGAGGTTTTGCTTTCTTGTGTCTGGGCAGGAGTGGGGTGGGCTGGAAGGTCCATCACAGAGGAAGGAATGACCCTGTAGTGAGGGGCGGAGATAGCATAGTGTGGGCCCAGGGATTAGGGGGGCTGACTTTGTCTCCTGGGGGAGGGCGGGAGGTGGGGCGGGGCTGAGGGGAGGTCAGGAGGTCAGTGTGCATTTGGGGCGCGCTCACCCTTCGCCTTTTCCAGCTAAGTCAAAAACGTCGTTTTCCTTCCCTCTGCTGCTCAGCAGAGTCCCACAGCCCAGGTGGTTTTCCTAGTTTCTTACTCTGAGGGTCAACCCACGAGACTTGTTCTGTGTGCCGTCTGGGGCACCAGCCCTGGCTGCCCATCTGCAGTGGAGAAGCCAAAAGTAGACGTGGCCTCTGTCTCTTGGGAGCCAAGAGATGCTGGGCAGGGCAGGGGCCTGGGGCCAGCACCTCGGTGAGGGCCGGGTGTGGGAGCTGCGTGGACGTGCCGCCCCTTAGCTGTTTATAAAGGTCCTCGCACGCGCTTCAGGCGAGGATTGAATGCTGGGCTGTAACCCAGTGGATCAGGGGCCTCACGGGGCCCAGTCTCTGCAGCAAATACCACCCCCGGCCACAGTGGAACCGTCAAATAGCCACAGAGGAGGAGTGCCGCTCCCGGCTCGGCTCTCCCGAAGAGCGCTCAGACGGCTCCGAGGACTCCCGGCGACCCCGCTCCTGAACCCCTCGTTATTCTGCACATTTGTCTCACGCCCAGACGCTGCTTCAGCACCCCCATCCCTCTGCTTCTCTGGTGCTGCTGCTGTCAGCTCTGATCCCAGCACCCCCCGGTTTTGGTCCTGGGTCCCCCTTGCCCAGCCCCTTCTGGCCCAAGGACGGTTCCGGCTTTAGGACCCGAGGGTAGACGTCTCCCCACCAATGCCCCATTGACAGTCGCCAATCGATTCCCGAATCAGTCCCTGAGCTGCCGCTGTGCCGGGCCTGCTGTGGGCTGCTCTGTAGGGGAGGGTGGTCCATGGCTCCCGCCCCAGGGGGCCTCAGTTAGGGACAGGGCACCCCCTGTATGTTGGCCTCGTGCTTGCACACAGTGCTGGCCGTTTAAGCTTCACAACAGCGCCGTGAGGTAGGCATTAAGCCATTAGATGTTTGCAGTGTGCCAGAGGTAAACGTAGTGCTTCTGGTCCCTGGGGCCCAGGCCAGGGAACCGAGGCTGAACAACATGGATTAACACAGGCAAGGCCAGACTCCCCTGGCTCATGCCCTGCCCCAGGCCCGGCTGCCCCCAATGCCCATCAACAGATGAGGGACATCCCAGCAAGGCTACAAGCCCAGGGCTGGACTGCCACCAGGAGGACCCCGAAAGGGGAGTCTGGTTGCCAGGCGCTGACTCGGAGTGCTCGTGTGCTCTCCAGAGCCGCAGTTCCCACCTCTGTGAAAGAGAGCTAGAGACACTTCTGTGGCCAAGCTGTAGGCAGGCATGGAAGACCCGAGAGCTGAGGGCTGGCCCGGGGAGTCTCCCGAGTATGTCAGCCGCAGGAAGGACGGCATGACGGAGCTGGAGCTGCAGACGCAATGACCGAAGCAGATGCTTTGTCCTAAGGGAATAGAGCCCAGAGAGGGGGCATGGGGGCACCTATGAACCCCAGGCGGAGGGGACAGAGAACCTCGGAGTGGGATACAAGGAAAGGGGGAGCAGCCAGGGCACGGCGGGGTGGGAGCTGCGGCTGCCTGGCTGGGGAGGCCCCAGTGTGGCTGTCGGGGAAGGACCAGGCCGGGGCAGGGCGGAGCATGAGTCGGACCCCACATGACCCAATCCTCCCTGAGGCCCAAACCTGGGAGTCACCTCAGCTGCGTCCTCTCCTTCCGCACCTCCACCTGGTTGGGCTGTGAAGTCCTCCAGATTGTGTCTTCAGTGCTTCTGAAGGCAGGCCTCTCCAGGGCAGCCTCGGGGGGGCCTCCATCTCCCTTCAGGGCTCCTGCTGTAGCTGCACAGAGGTGTGGGGTACCCCTTCCGCCCTCGCTGATTTTCTACGGGACGACCTCTCCCAAGTGCCAGGGCTTCAAATACCATCCGTATGTTGACGACTCTCAGCTATGTATGCAGCTCAGACACCCGCTGCGGCCCCCCAAATCTTCTGCTTCCTCCATAAATGGCACCACTCAGCTGCTCGAGCGACACCCTAGGTCATCTTTACTGAGCTGGCCCCGCGCTCTCTGCATCCGATGCTGCAGCCTGTCCTACCGACTCTACCTTGAAAACCTATCTCGGATCTGACTGATCCTCTCCATGTGCTCCGTTCCCCCTGGGGCCCAAGCCATGTCACCCTTCACCCGGGTGACAGCAGCAGCCTCTTAACTGGCCTCTCGCCCTCCACCGCTAGCCCAGCACTCTCCCTGCTGCAGCTAGAGGGCCACGGTGGGCGTGCGCCTGGTTGTGCCCCTCATTTGTTTAAACAGTCTCCCTGCCTCCTCCAGCCAGACCGAGAAGGCCCTTTATCCAGTCATGCCTCTGGGCCTTTGCACCTGCTGTTCCCTCTCCTGGGAGTTTCCCGCTGAACCTCCATTTCTCCCCTTCATTGTCCCTAAAAGGACCCTCATTTTGGTCAGAAGAGCCCTCCCCACCAGCATACAGCACTGCACACGGCCCCAGCCCGCCCCGGCGCAAATCTGGACTGGGCTGAGCCCATCCTGGGGGGCCCTCTGCCCTTGTCAGTGATTGGCTGAGGAATGGCTACGTGAGCCAGTTCCCGCCAAGGGGCCGACACCTGATAAACTTCTGCTGAAGGGTCTCGGGCTTCCTCCGAAGGCCCTTGTTGTATCTAATGGAGGCAGACACCTGGGTCCCCTCCAGCCTCATGGCTGCCAGGGCCTCTCTGTGCACAAAGGTGACGCCCGGGGCATGTCACGGGGAGGAGACGAGGCTCATATTGAAGAAGCGGGCTGAGGCTCCCTGGGGCCCGCCTGCCTCCTCTGCCTCCTCGCGTGGGGTGAGGTCTTTTCTGCCTGAACTCCCGGGATTAGGGGTTTTGTGTTACTTGCAGCCATATGCAGACATACAGCATCACGCAACTCCTCCTTCTGGAGATTGTGGTCGGTCTGTTTCGGTCCACGGAGTCACGAAGCTGCTTGTAGGGCTGGTGCAGCCGTGGGCCACATTAATAGAGCACAGGGTCCGGGTTGGGGGAGGCGAGGGTTCCATGCTCTTCTGTGCTGCCCAGACCCCCCCGGGAGAGGCTGTAGGTGACTATTCCAGGAGGCAGGTTGACCCACCAGGGTCCATTCGCTGAGAACAGTGCCGCTTGGAAAGGTTTGGAAAGCCTGTCGCACAAGGGACAGATTGAGAAGTGGGGTTTTTAGCCCGACAAAGAGAAGGCCCAGGAGAGGCCTCATCAGTCTCTTCAAGACGCGGAGAGACCGGCCGTGTGTGTGCTGCTCCAGATGACAAAGAGGAAGTGAACGGCAGTATGAAGTCTGCTAACAATTTAGGGCAAACTCAGACTCCAGAGGCCTCGTTTTCCCCTGGGGAAGTCGGTGAAACCACAAGAGCCAGGCCCCGTCTTTCATGAGCCTGGGCCTCCGCGTTCTCAGCATCGCAGAGGGTTCTGATGACTGCCGACTCTGGGCAGCCCCTGACTTGGGACGGAAGGCCACGTTTGTGGACACTGAGCTGGGCCCGTCATGGTGTCTCTCATTTGATTTTGACACAAATCCTTAGGGCCAGGCGTTGTTGTTACAGATTGTTTGGGGAAGTAGTGAGTTCCCCGTAAGAAGCATCACTAAAAATAAGAAAAGAAGACCAATGCAACAGCAAAAGGAGAGCATGAAAAGATAATTCTTAGGGGAAGAAATAAAAATGGCTGAGAAACCTATGTAAAGATGCTTATTCAGTGTGGCAGAGAGCACAAGCTGTTCTCCAATTTCCACCTTCCCTTCTTCCATAGGAGCAGAACTCTTGACTTTTGTCTGGGCATGTGGTCATCTAGAAGAAAGACATTCCCAAGCCTTCTGTCTAGGTGAGGCCACGTGCCCAAGTTCTGGCCAATGAGAGGAACCAACTCCAGGAACCTTCATGAAAAGACAGGTGGTGGGTCTCTTTGTCTCCTTTTTCTGTATCCCTTCTTTCTTCCTGTGGTTGGAAGATAGGAAATGATTCTTGGGGTTCCAGCAGCCACGTTGGACTGTGAGGAGATCTTGGGAACAGAGATCACACACAGCAAAGTGCCAAGAGAAGGAGCCCGGGCAAGTGACACCGTGGAGTAGAGCTGTCATACCAGCTCTGGACTGCCAACCTCAAGATTTTACTTGAGCAATAAATTTCTGGCTTAGGTCTCTGTTATTTGTCCCTATGCCTAATTCTAATTGATAAAATGACAACAGAGAAATGCAAAATAAGACAAGGGACTGTCATTTTTCATTCGTGAGATTGGTGAGAGTTAGAAGATGATTATGTCATTAGTGGCAGTGTGACACCATGGTCCACATCTCCTCTGGGTCCGACTCCTGCCCCGGACTTACCAGCTGTGGAAACCTGGAGGAGTGTGCAACCTCTGGGCCTCTGCCTTTTCTAGGTGTTTCCTTGCCTGAAAACAATGATCGTAAGACCCAGTACTAGTCTGCAGAGTTATTGAGAGAAATCGATTCTTAGCACAGCTCCTGGTACTGAGCACTCACGGAAAGTGCTGCCACCATCACCGCTCAGCTGTCACATCTGCTATTGGCGTGCGGGTCTGGATGGGACACGCCCACGTTTGGTCAGAGGGAGTGTGAGATGTGGACAGCCATTTCAGAGGGCCCTTGGTGGCATCTATTAACATGCCACAAGCACACACAAGTCCCTTCCCAGTGGGTCCCCTAGAACCTGGCAGCTCCTGTCTAGGAACCTGAAACCCTGGGGCCAGATGTGTTCCAGATTTTAGGAAGGTTATTTGGTGCACATGCCACGTTCTGGGTCACTCTCCCGAAGAGTCTGGGGTGCCCCGTGCTGCAGGCTCCTGGGGGTCTTCAGCCCACCTCTGATTTCAGCCTCGTGCAGACAATAACCCACCTCAAGTGCCGCTGGGAGGTTCTGGGCAGTGAAGGCCCTGGGGCAGCCCTCAGCTGAGGGCCTGGGAGCAGGGGTGAGTGCTCAGCGGTCCCCAGGCATTCAGGCCAGCACTCCAGGCTGTGCACAGGTCCCAGAGGGCTGACCTCCCACCTCAGTGCTCCACTGTCCTTTTCAGTGACCTTGACAGTGACCCCGTTTTGGCTTCTCCCCAACCCTGTCTCCCTGCCCCCAGGCTCTCCTTCCTGCTTCCTGGCATCACCCTTCAAATCAACCGTCTGCCCCCAAGGCCGGCCTCTAGCTGTGCCTTTGGGGAGCCCAGCCCACGACAAGCCCCTAGTGAAACACATTGATATTTCTTCAGCCGGCTGCATACATAGTCACCGTGAGTGAGATCAACACACACTCAAAATAGCCTCACAGGAATTTGGGTCAGGTTTGCGACCAAATAGGTGAAGAAAAAGCGTCTGGTTTTCCGAGCGTTTGGATTTCATGGCTGCAGGTGAAGAAGGGGCCTGTACTCAGCCCAGGGCGCAGAGGCGTGCCCTCTCCCTGGTGCCGTGGACTCCCCCAGAAGGCCCCAGGGACGCAGCAGTGACCAGGACGTTGAGGCCCTGCCCTCAAGGACCTGACATCCAAGTGGGAGTAGAGAGTCGATAAACACAGGTACAGAAGACGATGTGGTTTCTAGCAACACGGGGAAAGGGGATTCCGAAGTGGTGAGATAAAGCTGCTTTCAATGGGCCGCTCAGGGGAGGCCCATCTGCCAAGGTGATCTCTGAGCAGGGACCTGACTGATGAGAAGGTACCCAGGACCCATGATCCAGGCACAGGGAACAGCAGATGCAAAGGCCCTGAGGCAGCCTGGGGTTTGACCTGTTTGAGGTGGAGCAAGGAAGCCACAGTGGGAGGTGCAAGAGCCGGCAGGGAGACTGGAGCAGGCCGGGTTCAGAGTCTCTAACTTCTCAGAGCTGAGGCGGGCTCTGAAGGGCTCCAAGCGGAGGATACCGCGCCCTGATTTGGAAGAGCCCTCTGCTTGTGGCTCGGGGCGTGGATGGGAGCATTAGGGCAGCACCGCAAACTCAGAGCCAGCCGCGTGGCCTCCGCTGCCCACGGAGCACCCACGCCCCCAGCGTCCTCTGTCAACGCTGTCCAAGCCCCCCCTCCCCCAACGGCTGCTTCCATGGGCGCTCCTGATTGGCCTGTGTGGCCACACCCCCCGGCAGTGATAGGTCGGGAGTGGGCAGGTGCCCGGTCCTGGCTGGTGAAACGTCAGGGAGAGTCGAGGAGGGGGTTCTGCGGGGGGGTCCTTGGACACGGCTGCCTTGCGGGGGACACCTGCGCCGCCCGCAAGTCGGGGGGCGAGTGGAACGAGGGAAGAGGCTGCTTCCGGCCTCCAGGAACCCGAAGCTCGCTCCACGCGCAGACCTGGGGATGCGCCGTGGTCGCGCGCCGTGGGGCAGGGGCTTCTGTGACTTGCAGCGGAAAACCTCCAGGTCCTTGAGAAGGGTCGGCTCGCCAGGTCGGGGCGCGTGCAGCACACAGCAGAGCCAGCCGCGTGCCCCGAAAGGGGACCAGCCCCGGGGGAATACTGCTAGTTCTCAAGTGAGGGTGATTTTGTCCCCCAGGCAGGTTGCCAGATGAAGCAAATAAAAATGCAGGGCGCCCAGTTAAATTTCGGATAAACAACGGACGCTTTTTTAAAGTAAAAAAGGTCCCAGATGGTGCATATCAACTGGATATCCTGTATTTTATCTGGCAACCCTCTCCTCAGGGGACATTTGGCAATATCTGGGGACATTTCTGCTTGCCACTACTGGGGGGATGCACCAGTGGGTAGAGGCCAGGGATGGTGCTAAACATCCTACAATTCAGAGGACAGCCCCGTACAAAGAATTATCCAGCCTAAAATAGTGCCAAAGTCGAGAACTTCTATTATATAAAAGACTCAATAAAATAAGGTAGAACCGCTTCCGAGGTAAAAAACAATCCATCAGGCTACACAACTGCACAGAAGACGGAACAGAGGGTCACACTGCAAGGTGGCGTGGGGTAGGGAGTGGATATGCTTCTCTCTCTAAATGCTTCTGCAGTGTTTTATTATTTTTTTTAAAGTTAATAGATTTGGAGTTAATATATGTGTATACCCACACAGAGAGAAAGTACACAGATCAAAATGGTGGGTTTTTCACAAAGCGAACACACCCATGACACAGCCTCTCAGATGAAGACACAGAACACGACCAGCCTCCCAGGAGGCCCCTCGTGTCCCTTCCCATCTTGCTGCCGTGCGAGGAAACGGCGCTCCTGACTTCTAACCTGCTTTGAACGGCAAATAAACGGGATCCTTCAGGACGCGCTCGCTGGCGTCTGGCTTCTTCTCCCTCAGCAGCGTGTCTGTGAGATTCATTCACGTTGAATGTCACGGGAGTTTGCTCTCACTGCTGTGAAATATACCACAATTTATTCATTCATTCCACCGTGGAGGCACACTTGGGTCGTGTCCAGCGTGGCACCATGATGAGTGAAGCTGGTCTGAACTTTCTTCCATGAGTCTTTCGGTGGGTATCCATTCCTGTTGGCCAGATGCTGGGAACACATCACTCAGTTATTGTGTGTAAGTTCAGCTTTCCTAGGTTTGGCCAAAGAGCTTCCAAAGGGCTCTCCCCGATTTACACGCCCTCCAACTACACATGAAGGTTCTGGTGGTGCCGAGTCCTCGCCAACCCTTGACGTGGTCCAGCTATTTCGTTTTTGTCCCTCCGGTGGTTGCGTCAATTGGAAATCGCTGTCATTTTAATTTGCATTTCCCTGATAACGAAGTTGAGAGCTTTTTCCTATCTTTATGGACTCTTTGGACAGCCTCTTTTGTGAAATGCCTGTTCAAGTTGTTGTCCATTTTCTGGTAGGTTATCTCGTTTCCTCTCATTGATTTGTCACTGAGTCCTCTTTGCAAATATCTTTCCCAGTGTGAGGCTCACCTTTCCTCCACTTATGGCGCTGCAGCCTTTTCTGGACTCTGACATCTCCCAGAGTCGGATAATGGAAGGGGAAATTCTGTGAGGTGGCTCGGGGCCGAGAAGGTAGCAGATGCTCTCAGTGTGGTAAGGTACAGGATGAAGGCCAGCCGGAGGTTGATCTGGGCAGGTGAAAGGCCTGCAGTCTCTTATGAGCGCCGCTATGGACCAGACCCTGTGAGGGCCTCTGCTCCCCACCCTGCCGAGGACCTGAGGCCCCCCTTCCCCGCCGGGGCAGTTGGAGAACTGGAGAAAGCTGGGAAGGACCAACAGCTCTTGCTGAAGGCTGGATGCTAGAGGAGGCAGGACTTTGGCGGAGAGGAGGAATGAAAAAGAACCAAGATGTGGAGTGGAGGGTGAAGGAAGTGTGCAGTGGGCAGAGGGTCCTAGGAACCGGCTTCCTGCTCCTGTGGATGGAACCAAGTCAACAGACCTCCCTCAACAGACAGGCAACTCGCCAGAGACACTTCCCTCACACTGCCACTGCGCTGGGCCACCAGCGTCTCTTGCTGCATCACTGCACCATCCCTTTAATTGGCCTCCCAGCTTCTGTTCTTGCCACCCCATCCTCAATGACCCATTCTGTGCCAGCAGCCAGAGTATGGAGAGCATTTAAAATGAAAAATAGAATGCATTTCTCTTGTGCTTAAAACCTCCAGTAGCTGGTTGTTGTGCTTAGAATACACTGCCAGCAACTTCCAGGGCCAACCAGGTAAGGCCCATACGATATCTCCCATGACCCTCTGCTCCAGCCACACTGGCCACTTGTTCCTCAGACAACCATGGATTCTGGCCTCAGTGCCTTTGCACCTGCCATCCCCTCCACCTAGAATGACATGCCCCAAGCCCTTTTACAATGGCTTCTTATCATTCAGACCCTATTGCAGTGTTACCTCCCCTGAGGTGTCCTCCCAGAGCCCTCAAATCTGTCCCCTGCCCCTAGTCATTATCCTCTCACTTTGCTTTACTTCTTCATAATGCTGGTCACTCTGAAGTGATCTGCTTTGCTATTAATTGTCTGTAGACTGTGAGACAAGAGAATTTGTCTGTTAGGTTCCTTGATGGGCCCCCAGAGTCCCAGCATGTGCCTGGCACACAGTAGGTACTTGATAACGATCCTCTCCTGAGGACTGTTGGAGTCTGGACTCATGGGAGGTCCTCTGGGGTCCTGGGTGGGCTCCGCCAGCTGAAGGAATGTGTGTTCTGTGGAGGAGGCTAAGAGGCTGATTATTGGGGTTACTACCTGTGTAATTAAAAAATAATTGCGAAAGGAATATTAATTGCCAAAGAGAACTATTGAGCGGGTGAACCATTGGTGTCCTCCACCCTTGCCAACTACGACACGTGCAGGCCCTGAGGGACGGAAGCCCAACTGGCCCCTTGCGAGGGGCGTGGGCTTTAGGCGGGAGCAGGAGGGGGACGGGGCCAATGCATCTTTCAGTTCCAGTCTGAGGCACCCCTCGGGGGCGGAGGGGGGCTCGGGCCAGCCCTGGCTGACTGCCTGCTCAGAGTTGGGGAGCCCGGGGGCCCCAGGAGGAGCGGGAACACTGGCTGCCAGGAGTGGGCCAGGAGGAACAAATATTAGCAAGGTGGTCCCAGGGACAGAGGCAGCCAGAGGGTCTGGCAGGAACGGGAACTCTGTGCCTGGCCCAAGACCATTCACAGTAAAAACAGAACTAAGCAAACACTGAGGCCAGCCTCCGGAGCAGGTATGGAGGGAACCAACGGTGGCCTGATGCTTCGGATGGAAAACCAGAAGATCTGGAGGCGCGGCCTCAGCTGGAAGGGCTCCAAGGTGGAACCTCATTTTGCAGATGGGCAAACTGAGGCCCAGAGTCCTCAGCAGAGCCCAGTGCTCTTTCCTCCAAGCTTTGAATTCTGACAGCCGGTGCTCAAGGGAGGGGATGGTGGAGCTGGAGGGTGGTGTGTGTTGGGGGGGTCTCCATCCCAGCAGGGGAGGTGAGGGGGGCCTGCAGGCCTGCGGGGAGGGGGAGCAGCGGGGGGATGGGTCACCCCCAGCACCGGTCCTGCCAGCGGGGGAGACAACGGAGGGGGCAGGGCCGGGGCATTAGGATTCCAGGCAGCTCCCGACACCCAATTTTCCAGCTGGGCGCCCTAGCCTGCTCTGAGCATCCTGCCAGAGCCGGGTCTAATTGACAGGGAGCGAGAAGGCTGCTGGGGGTGGGGGCGGGGTGAGAGAGGAAAAGGGGAGGAGAGGGACAGAGGAGGAGGAGGAAGAGAGAGGAGGAGGGAGCGGGGGGGGGGGGGGGGGGGGGGGAGAAGGCTGGGAAGGAGGGGCAGAGGAAGCAGCCAGCCCCACGGGGCAGGCAGGTGGACGGGACACTGGTGGGAGGAGGGTTTGCAGGGTGACACAGCTGGAAGAGGACTGAGAAATACTCCCCCCGATTAAGAGAGGAGGAAACAGGCCCAGAAAGAGGAAGCGACTCATCTGGGCTGCACAGCCAACAGCAGGCAGAGGCGGGATTAGAAGAGTTTCCTGAATCTCAGGCTGTGGGAGGGAGAGAGGGTGGGGGTGGGGGTGGGGGTGGGGGTGGGGGCGGGGGCTTCTTGGCCTCCTCCCAGGGTCCTGGGAAATGCCTGGGCACCTAGAGTGGCGGGAGCAGGGCTCCTAGGCATTCCCGAGGTGGTGGGTAGATGGCTGGGGTGGGCGCCAGAGCCAATCCCCTCCCCCCCCCAGCCTCCCACGGTGCCAGTGCCTATGGGAGTAATTAGCGCTAATGACAGGACTGGGGGCTCTGTTATCATATATACACTCACCTCGCACTGGGGCACAACAGAGGCAGGCCAGGAGGGGGTCGGCAGATGAAGGGCGAGGCCCGAGGTGGGGAGGGCAGAGCAGGGCAGGGAGGGGTGGTGGTCCAGCCCCCTACAGACCCCAAGGGGACCCCGGTCTGCCTCGAAATGCTCCCCAGCCATGTGGGGTCATGTGGGTGGGTGTGGGCTGGACAGCGTCCCCCTGGCAGCGTCCCCCTGGCAGCGTCCCCCTGTCGGGGTGTCATGGGGTCGGTGCTGCCAGGCCCTCTCTGGTGTGGTGTCCTCGGGGCAGCCCTCCCTCTCCCTCGCCCGGGCAGCCCCCACGCCGGGAGTGCCTGAGACTGCCAGGTGCTGCCCCTGGCACCGTGGGGCTCCTCCTGGATCCCAGAATCCACGGGGGCATCTCTCGGGGGCAGGAGCCCCCAGGCACTTCCCTCTCAACCGCCACTCTCTCCTCCCTCACCCAGAGAGCTTCCTTCTCTCCTCCCACGTCTCAGGAAAGGGGAAACAGGGCTTCCCCAGTGGCCTCGGGGCCCACAGACTGGGCCAGAATTTCCTTCCCGTCAGTGCCGTTCTGACACAAGTTTCAGCTTTTTATTTAGAAACTCAAAACCTGAGCCTTCCCTTCTGTGGGCACAGCCACATCCCGAAGGCAGTGAGCCTGAGCGCTCCGGGCTGGAGAAAGCCGGGAGTGGGAGCCGACCATGAAGTGGGTGTAAGCACAGCCAGGGGGAACACGTGCGCCCTGCAGAGCCCCACATGCGTCGAGCTTCCCCGATGAGGGGGTGAGGATTCTCTAATGAGGAAGGGGAAGGGGCTGAGGGATCTGACACACCCGGGAGGGAGGGGGGCTTACCCTCCCTCATGCCTGGCTTACCCTCTGCCAAGCTGGGAGTTGAGTGTGTGCGCCTAGGATGAAGTTGAGGCTGGAGGTGGGGGTGGATGGGGGTGGTTGGGGTCCCTGGGGGCTTCTCAGTAACCTCCAAGCATCCTTGAGTAGAAGTAGGCCGGTCCATCGGCCAAACTGGGGCAGGTGCTGGGAATCCGGGCCGAGGGCCTGCTGGTCCCCAGGGCTGGGCCTCACGTGCTGGCGCCTCTCCACGGCCAGCCTCTGCTGCGGGAGTCCATTGCAGGGCCACCGGGCCACCCACCGGTCAGTCTCTGCCCCTCACGAGCACGCAACTCTTTGCTGACTCCTGGTTCCATCATGAGGAAACTGAGGCCCAAAGAGGCAGAGGAGCCCGGCTCCCACTCCCTGTGGGAGCTGTGGCGGGGCGAGCATCTGCACCCACGTTGCCTTGATGGTGGGCTTCCCCTTTTCCAGGCCATCAAAAGTCTTCGGGGAGCCAGAGACCCAGGACTGCCCATCAGCATCACCAGCCCAGCCCGGGCCAGTGCCTGGCCCACAGCAGGCGCTCCCCGGGCAGCTGCGGACTGACTGACTGCTGTACGCACCCAGCACGTGGTAATACCCAGCTCAACCAGTGAGAAGTGAGCCAGCGGGTGAGCGGGAGAGAGGTGCGGGCAGGTGGCTCCCAGGAGAATGGACACCCCCGGGCAGATCCCCCAGCCATCCAGGCCCACTTCGTACCCCACCTGCTCCAGCCTGAGGGCCAAACACCTCCTACGGAGGCGGGGGTGGGGTGTCTGTGAACTGCCAACCCAAGAAGGTCTGGGAAGTTCCTGCTCTTGGCCAAGGCCTGGAGTGAGGAGGGCACCTCGACTGGTCCTCTGGGGCTGATGGCAACCAGGAGAGGGAGGGCTGGGAGCCCCAGTGGGGAGGCCTGACACCCAGGGTGGGAGAAGCCCAGGGGGCTCAGCATACAGAGGGCCTCCAGCCTTCACAGGAGAGGGGAGTGAGCTCCCCAGCCCTGGAGGTGTGCAAGCACAGCTGAATAGCCACAGGCGGGTACTGCAAAGTGGATTCAAATATCAGAGGGGTCAGACTGGATGGAATTTAGAGTCTGTTCTAGCCCCAGATCCAGGGAATTTGGGGGATTTCTTGCCTTAAAGTATTAGGCATTTTGCTTTTCCCAGGGGCATCTTTTTTTTTTCCCCCCTTTTTTTTTAAAATTTTTTTATTGACTTATTGATAGGTTACAATCTTGTGAAATTTCACTTGTACATTATTGTTTGTCAGTCATGTTGTAGGTGCACCACTTCACCCTTTGTGCCCTCCCCCCACCCCACCTTTCCCCTGGTATCCACTAAACTGTTCTTGGTCCATAGTTTTAAATTCCTTATATGAGTGGAGTCATACACAGATTATCTTTCTCTTGCTGGCTTATTTCACTTAACATAATTCTCTCAAGGTCCATCCATGTTATTGCAAATGGAATGATTTTGTTCTGTTTTGCAGCTGAGTAGTATTCCATTGTATATATGTACCACATCTTCTTTATCCATTCGTCTGTTGATGGGCACTTAGGTTGCTTCCACGTCTTGGCTATTGTGAACAGTGCTGCAGTAAACATTGGGGTGCACAGGACTTTTGGGATTGCTGACTTCAGGCTCTTTGGATAAATACCCAGTAGTGGGATGGCCGGATCGTATGGTAGTTCTATTTTTAGTTTTTTGAGGGATCTCCATACTGTTTTCCATAGTGGCTGCACCAGTTTGCATTGCCACCAGCAGTGTATGAGGGTTCCTTTTTCTCCGCAACCTCTCCAACATTTGTTGCTATTAGTTTTAGATATTTTTGTCATTCTAACGGGTGTAAGGTGATATCTTAGTGTAGTTTTGATTTGCATTTCCCTGATGATCAGCGATGATGAGCATCTTTTCATGTGCCTATTGGCCATCAGTATATCTTCTTTGGAGAAATGTCTGTTCATGTCTCCGGCCCATTTTTTGATTGGGTTGTTTGATGTTTTGTGATTGAGTTGTGAGAGTTCTTTATATATTAAGGATATTAAGCCTTTGTCAGATATATGACTTGCAAATATTTTTTCCCAGTTAGTGGGTTGTTTTTTTGTTTCAATCCTGTTTTCATTTGCCTTGAAGAAGCTCTTTAATCTGATGAAGTCCCATTTGTTTATTCTTTCTATTGTTTCCCTTCTCTGAGAAGGCATGGTGTCCGAAAAGATCCTTTTAATACTGATGTCAAAGAGCGTACTGCCTACGTTTTCTTCCAGAAGCCTTATGGTTTCAGGTCTCACCTTTAGGTCTTTAATCCATTTTGAGTTTATTTTGGTGAATGGTGAAAAAGAATGGTCAATTTTCATTCTTTTACATGTGGCTTTCCAGTTTTCCCAGCACCATTTGTTGAAAAGACTTTCTTTTCTCCATTGTATGCCCTCAGCTCCTTTGTCAAAGATAAGCTGTCCATAAATGTGTGGTTTTATTTCTGGGCTTTCAATTTTGTTCCATTGATCTGTGCACCTGTTTTTGTACCAGTACCATGCTGTTTTGATTACTGTAGCTTTGTAGTATGTTTTGAAGTCAGGGATTGTGATGCCTCCCGTTTTGTTCTTTTTTCTCAGGATTGCTTTAGCAATTCGGGGTCTTTTGTTGCCTCCCAGGGGCATCTTCATCTTCATAGAGAACCCTTGGAAATCTTCCAGATGCGAATGAATGGACTGATAATGGTAGATTGGAGGCCCAGTGACTAGCTTGTGTGTGTGTGTGAACTGCCACCTACCAGCTGTGCAACCTTGGGTGAGTCCCTCCACCTCTCTGAGCTCAGTGTGTTCATCCACGATGTGGAGGCTGCTGTCCCAGGCACAGCTGCAGCAACGGCCGGTGTGTTGGGGCGGCCGGGATATCGAGTGCGGATGAACTTCGGCAGCAGGAGGTGAGGACTGTTACGTCCGTGGTTTTGGTTATGATCCTTGCCCAGCCGGGCAATAGGGAGCTCGTGGAAGTTAACAAACAAGGCAGGGATGTCCGATTATGAATGTCTGCAGCTTCGGGTCTGGAATCGAGCTTCGGAACAGGTGTGGAAGCCGACCCCTCCCAGAAATAGTGAAGGTAAGGTGGGCCTCAGAGCAGGAGGCAGCGGAGCCGGGGGCAGATGCAGCCCCGCCACGCCCCCGTCCTGCACTGCTGAGGGGGCTGCAGGCAGGTGTGGGGATCCCTGAGGAGTGGGGCAGGCCGCTCACCGAGCGGGGGCTGTGTGCGTGTGCACACGTGTGCATGCCCTGTGCATGTGTGTCTGTTGTGGGTACATGTGTGCACGTGGTACATGTGCATGTGGTGCGCACATGTGTGTGTCGGGACCCGTGCCTTCCTGTGCACCCTTGTTTTCCGCTGTCACAATGAGAGATGCGCACAGGCCTGGCGGTCTCTGGCCCGGGGCAGAGGAATTCTTTATTTCCATGGCCTTCCACGGTGATTAAGTCTCCAAACTTTCCCTTAACCATCATTTCTTCAAAATGAAAAACCAAATTGCATCTCCAAGCAGCTTGGAAATCGATTTCTTTCAAAATGAAGTTTTGGAGAAGCGATTCCAAAGAGAAATAAGAGGAAGAAGGTGGGAGGGTGCTTGGGGTGGGGACAGAGCAGCTGCCAGGGCCTCTGAGGACCGCAGGGGGTGGGGAGGGGCCCCCACTGGGCTGGTGGCTCCTCCAGCCTCAGCCAGGACAATCTCACCCCACCCCCATGCCCGCTGGCCCCTCGGTGACGACCCTTCACGGGCCTGGTGTGGGGACCCAGGAAGGTGCCCAGCTCATGCACCGGCCTGAGCCCTCTTGGGGGAAGCCGGTCTCAGCAACAAGCCCAGGAATGGCGGCCCCGCCCTGTCGAGCTGGGCCTGGCCAGCGCTTTGCCAGCACTATCTCATTTAATTCTCACGTCAGCCCTGGGGTGGCATCGTCAGCCCAGTTTAGTGATGGGAAACCGTGGCCCAGAGAGGTGAGTGTTTCGAGGAGATGAGGGGAGGATTCGGGGAGAACAGAAGTGAGGGGCCAGGGCTGCACCTGGGGTCGCACTGGGTCAGCGGATGACAGGTCCTGGGGGAAGGAGGAGGACGACTCGTGGACACAAACACTGAACGATGACACAAAACACCCTCCGTGCCCGGGGACAGCCACAGCCAGTGTTCCAGGACGAAAGGAAGGACGTGATGGCCCTTCATGAGGAGTGAGTGAGTGTGTGTGTGAGCTCACTCGTGTGGTCGTGGTGGGTGTGGAGTCGGTGCAGCCAGCCCAGTGTGGGAGGGAGTCTGTCACTCAGTGTGTGGAGGGGGCGGTGGGCCCTGTGCCTGGTGAGTGGAGGGGTGGTGGCTGGTGCCTCTGCCATGTGCGAGCTGCATGTGGCTCTCAGAGCCCCTGGGGCTGCCAGGTGGGCGCGTGGATGGGTGGGGAGCCTTGCTCAGCCCCTCGCCCTTCCCCCACTGTGCTGCACCCCCCCCCCCCCCATTTGACAGGCCTAAGGGATCCAGAGGCCTGGGGGGCGAGGGCTAGAGGGGATTGGGGCTGGAGGGAGGAGGGGCCGGGAGATCAGCAGGGTCTGGAGGGGGCTGGGGGTGAGAAAGAGGGTGGGGTGCTGGAGGTTGGTGGGGAGGCGAGGCCCGCTGGGGGGCCCTGGATTTCCCAGTGAGATGAAAAGTGCCCGCGAGGCTCTCTCTGCCGCCTCTGCTCCCTCCCTGGTTGGCAGGGCGTTTTGATCATCTTCACGGCCCTGAGCTGCGGGAGGGGCCGACGGGTGAGCAGCGGTGAGGGAGGAGGAGGAGGCGGGAAGCACAGACAGCGGGGCGAGAGGCAGACAGACAGAGAGCTCAGACTGCAGGCGGCGCGGGGGAGAGGCAGCCTCGGCCGCACCTGCTCCCTGCCAGGCACGGCCAGCTAGTCCTCACAGCGGACCAAGAAGCGGTGCCCAGTTGCCCTGGGGAAACTGAGGCCCAGGGTGGGCAGGTTGTCCCTCAACCAACCAGTCTGAGCTGGGATTACAGAGCCCATGGTTTTGTGGGGGGAGAGAGAGGGGAAGGGGTGCAGGGGAGGGGACGTGTGGTCTGGACCTTTAGGCTGAAGACGTGCACTGGCCTGCCAGGTCCCCATTCCTGGGGACTCCCAGACAGAGGATGGGGGCTGGCGGGGGGCAGGAGCCCTCAGTTCCAGGCTCTGCCCCTCGAGGCCTCGCTGTGTGTCCTGGGCGAGTCGCTGCTCTCCTGAGGGCGTCAGTCTCCACCTGTGGAAGGGAGGTGGCCCTGGACAGACCATCGGCCCTATTTCTTTCGGCCTTTGTGACTTGAACCCCATGAGACCCACCTCCCCAGCATTAGCGGGGTGCTGAGTGGGTGCAGCTAAGCTCCCTGCCCAGGACTGTCCCTCAGCTGCTGTGGCACCTTGGGCAACTCTCTCAAGCTCTCTATGCCTCAGTTTCCTCCTGCTCCAAAGGGGGCTTGAAACAGACCTGTCTGGCCAGGCCTGGCACGGAGTAGCCAGATGAGCGTGGCCCCCCTTCCCCTCCCCACCCACCGCTCCCGCAGCTCTTGAAGCCTCTGCAGGCCCCACGGGCTCTGATGAAAGGTTCATTTTCCTTTCATTGCGCAGGTGACAAATTCTGCCGCCAAGAATCACTTGTGAAAAATCAACAGTGAAGCCCAGCGGCTCCCAGGCCCGCTGGAGAAATCTGAGTGGATTTCTAGAGGAGCAGGGTGGAAAAAACCCAGGGGTGGCTGTGGGATCTGGAGGCTGGGGACCAGGGCAGGACAACAGTGTGCTGGCCTGGACAGAGCTGGCACCGCAGGGGGAGGGGCCCTGCCCTTCTCATCATGAAGGGGGCTCGCCCAGGCCTGACGCTCCCTCTCCCCACCCCCATAAGGAGATGGGAGGTGGCCCTCCAGGCAGTGGGAATGGCCTGAGTAAACTAAACTGGGACATACGAAGATGCTGGGGAGGCAGGCCTGGCTAGAGGGGAGGATAGAGAACGGGGAGGGATGCGCGAGGAAGAGAGAAGGAGGCTGGTCCTGTTCTGAAGGGCTTGAAGGGCCTGGCAGCCGGGAGGTCTGGCTCCTTTGGAGGGCAGTGAGGAGCCACAGAAGGTTTTGGAGCAGGAGGTGGACTTGAAGCTCTGCTGCACTGTCCTCTCTGGGCCCCTTCAGGAGGGGCCTTCAGGGGAAGACTCAGTCAGCCTCCCAGGACCCAGGCCTGCATCCTCTCTTGGGGTGGGGCTGGGGAGGGCACGGAGCCATGGGGCAGAGGCAGAGATGCCGGGGAGGCATCACCCACCACAGATGCAGTGCCACCCTTGTGCCACGTTACCTCAGGGCCCCCCCAGGGTGACGGAGGCCGAGAGTGCCAGCCTGGCTTGGTCTAGGGCCATCCGACTACAGAACCACAGGAACAGCACTGGGCAGGGAACTATCCGGGTGGGAGTTCCCCTAACGGTCTCATCGGAGCCTCTTCCTCGTTCCCAGGGAGGGCTCTGAGCTCACCGGCCCATTCACAGAGGAAACCGAGGTTCAGAATTGTCAAAGCTTAGAGGCCACCAAAGAGACCAGGATCTCTGGCTGCCGGCCCAGTGCTCGGCACGTAGTAGGTGCTTAACGAGTAGATGAGAGTTAGGATCTGAACCCGCTCTTTAGACTCCAGAATCGGGGCTCTTCAGACGGCACCAAGGAGCTTTCTCTGAGCTGGCACTGCTGTCAGACGGCATGAAAACCCCAGAAATAGAACCATCTGGGAGATGCTCCACCATCTTGGAAACATGGCCGGGAGAGGGAAAGTGACTCGCCCGAGGCCACACTGTGGCAGAGCAGGGACCAAGACCCAGATCTTCAGACGTCCCCTTCCCCACCCCGGCCGGGCCCAGGTTGGGCAGGAAGCGAGGGCACCACCTGGCTGGGAGGAGCCCGCCCGGGCTCCAAAGCTGGACCACAGGCCCCAGGCTGGGCAGGGAGGGAGGACAGGCGCCAGGGCAACCAGCCACAGGGGTGGGAGGACAGCAGTTGGGGGGGGGAGGGCAGAGCCCCCTTCAGCTCCTGGGGGGGGCCCCAGCCACAGCCAGAGCCCTCAGAGGCAGGCCCGGCCCACTCCAGGCCTCCACTCTGTCCTCTCCTTGCAGCCCTATCATCCACTCAGCCCCCAAATGCCATTTATATCACTGCCTCCCTGCTATCTGTCGGAGAGGCCGGTGGGTTTCTCTCAGGCTCCTTCACCTCTCTCCCCATGTGTCTCCATCCTCGCCTTGCTCCCTCCCTCTCTCCCTCTATTCTTGTTGCGTTCAGATTTTAGCTTCAGACAGATGCGGTGTCAAGGTCCCAGGCACTCCTGTGCTGTGTGACCTTTGTGGAGCCACAGCCATTTGTCCATTGCCTTGGCCGGCCCCCCCTTTTCTCATCTGTGCGACGGGGTTGACACCTGCGGTGCCGGCCTCTTGCGGTTCACCGTGCCTGCCGAGGCCCGAGCATCCAGCAGGCGCTTACTCTGTGGTGGCCACCAGACGGTGATGGGGTTTGTGATAGAATCATTGGACTCCCAGTGCCTTGCCGCCCACCTGCCGCCTGCCACCCGCCACCTGCCGGCCGCTCCCATCACTGCGGGGGAGGCCGGGTAGGCTCCCCACCCCCTGCTATTCTCAGAGCCTTCCAGGAGGTTCCGAGCAGCTTCTCACCGGATATTTGGCTTTTTCTTGGAGCTTGCTCTGCCCCTCCTCTGTGAGGATGTTCTCAGGTGGCCAGGGGTGGAGAAGGGAAGGAGGGCAGACTCTCCAGGCGCTTGCTGACAATTAGACAGAGGAGGGGAGTCCGCCGGTCCAGGCAGGACTCGGCCCGGGCGGTGCCTGTGTCCAGCTCCCCGGTGCTGGGCTGGGCTGAAATGCAGCAGAAGAGGCCTGGGAGTGGGTTGTAGTCCCACCTACCGTAGCCGAGGTCATGTGACTGTGGGGGTCTCTGTGGAGCCTTTGTGGCCTCAGTCTCCTCTCCTGGAAAATGGGCCTGATGGTCCACGGCCTGCCTCCCGAGCAAGGGGAAAGCCTGCGGAGCTGCAGACGGAGATGTAGACGAGGCGGCACTGCCGGGTGGCGGGGCTGGCTGGCAGGACCCCCAGGCTCTCTCGAGCTCCTTGCTGGGCCCTGAGTTCCTCCTGTTCTCCACCCACCCTGAGGCCCGGGCAGGCCCCAGACGTGAGGAGAGGGGCAGATCTGGGCAGCCCCTCCACCAGCCTGGCTCAAGGCAGCCCCACAGTGCTCGTCCCCCACCCGTCCCTGTACCAGCCCCTGGCAGCCCTGCCAGGTAGGGGCCGACCACTTTTTTGGTGGTTGTATTTTAAAAAAAATTGTTGTAAAATATACATAACATAAAATTTACCATCTTAACCATTTTTAAGGGTACAGTTCTGTAGCACTAAGCACATTCACAATGTCGCACAACTGTCACCACCATCCATCTCCAGAACTTTTTCATCTTCCCAAACAGAAACTCTGTGCCTGCTCCCCATCCCCCCGCCCCCTCTGGTAACCGCCATCCTACTTTGTCTCTACGAATTTGCCTCATATAAGTGGAATTAAACATCTGTCCTTTTGTGTCTGGCTTATTTCACTTAGCATAATCGGATGACCTCTTTTAACAGATGAGTAAACTGAGGCACAGAAAGACTACGGGACTTGCCCCAGGCTGCGTGCCCTCTCTCACATCCTTTCTGCCTCCTCTCTCCTGTTCCCCACTTCCCTGTGAGTGTCCCCATTCGCCTGTCATGCCCCCATTTCACCGAGGAAGAGAGAGAGGAGCCAGGAGCCCGAGGTCCTGAGGGGCTGAAGGACTCTGAGCGTGGTGCTCATACACTCGGGACCACCCTGCTCTGCCGGGAGTGGGGGGCTGGGCCAGTCCCAGGGCTTGATGGGGAACAGGCCAGGGACCGCCACGCCCCTTGCAGGCCCAGTGACTCTTTTCCAAGGCTGACCTGGTGACCAGACCCTGCGGGTTGCCTCAGGCTGCGCTGACATCACCCCTTCCTGGGGCTCTCTGGGTCAGAGAGGGGACAGGCTGGCAGTTAGCAACATGGCCCAAGGGGCCACCCAGGGCAGAGAAGAGCCTGATCCGCCTCCGGGTGACCCACACAGCCCCGTCCCCCTCCCTGGCCTCCCAGGCTCCGAGTGTGCGTGCTTGGAGAGGGCCAAGGTGCCTGGGAAGCTTTTAGGAATGGGGAAAAACATTTATTGCCTCCCTGCGTGAGCTCAGGGACATAAGCAAGTCAGGTGGCAAGATTTCCTCCGGGCGCCACTCATTTTCTTCATCTAACTCTTAAAGCGTTTTGGGATCCAGAGCAGCCCATGTGTCCACCTGCAAACCCTGCTAACCACTGAGCTTTCTATAGATTCATTCATTCATTCATTTGTTCAGCAAGGATTGACTGAGAATGGCTGTGCGCAGGACAAAGGGGCCCCAGTCGCCTGGAGTCCCTGAGCTTGCCGTCCGACAGCCAAGCCCAACATGCATCAAAGACTCAGATGGTGAGCAACCTCAGGCAGCGCCCAGGGCTCTGAGGGAGGAGTCAGGGCCTCATGGGGACCACGAAGCAAGCGGATTAAGACTGGGAGATGGAGGGCGGCTTCCCTGAGAGGCCGCTGAGCTGAGGGGTACGGACCAGCCAGGCAGAGGACTCCAGGAAGAGCGTCCCCGGCAGAGGAAACAGCACGTGAAATGGCCCAGAGGCGCGAAAGAACTCGGTGAGCATGGGGACCTGGAGGGGCTCAGGGAGCGGCAGCCGCAGTGAGTGAGGGGCTGGGGGCTGGGGCTGGACGCTCAAGACTCAGCAGAGGGGATGGTTACACAGGGTGACTAGAGGAGTCAGAGGGGACAAGAGAGGGATTCCCCTGGGCCAGGGGACAGAGGGAGGGGGTGGTAATACTGGAGTCCAAGGACCGTGATGGTGGACCCAGGCCGAGCATTTCCAGTGGGAGCTGGAGCCCGGGAGGGGCAGGAGCCAAGCCCAAGGCAGACGGAGGAGAAATGCCCGGCTTCTCCCTTCCTCCCGCCCTCCCGGCTCCCAGCGGAGCCTCCCATTGGCTGAATCCAGCTGGAACCCAGGAAACAAGGGCCTGGCCCGTGTGGCCTTGGACAAGTCTCTGGGTCCCTCTGAGCCTCAGTTTCTTCATCTGTTAAAGGGCCCATCACACCGACTTTGCAGGTCTGTGTAAAGGCTGGAGTTAAAGGCAGTGGCTGTTCTTCTCCTGGGCCCTAGTGGCTCTGGCAGCCCTGAGTGTGGCCTGGACCCTGCTTGACCCTCTTCTGCTCAAAGTTTGACCTGCAGAGCCTGCTGTCTCTGCCCCTTCAGTGGTCACCCTGGCCCAGGGGTCCTGGAGACTCAGAGATGGGCCAGACTCTGGCCTCTACGTCTTCAGCCCGGGGCGGGGCTATGCTCTACAAAAGGCTGCAGGTTAGCACTTTTAGCCCCCAGAATGGAAGGGGGAGGGCGGGTGGGGCAGCGGGGTGGCATTTCAGAAAGGCCTCCTGGGAGGGGAGGCTGTGCCATCTTGGGCAGGGGACGCATACAGCGCATTGCAGGAACAAGGAATAAGCTGGTTTGTGTGGGGACAGGGACCGTGTAGACAGGACTGCAGATGATGTGAGGGAGCCCAGTGGAGGTGGGTCCGAAGGGCCTTGAATGCCAGGCTGAGTGGTTTGACTTGACCTTCAGGGCTGTGGGAGTCACTGATGGTTCTTGAGAGAGGGAGATGTGCACTGGGAAAGCCCTGTTGAGACCCAGCCCGGTGTCAGGCCCTTTCCCCTGCATTGGGGGCAGTGGCCTGGAAGGAGGGGGCTGGAGACAGGGAGAACAGCGAGGAGGTCTTTCTAGGGGGTCCCAAGACCAAGTCCCCTGGGCTCCCCAGCCAGTCCCACTCCTTACACTGGCTTTCTGGGGGTTAGGGTGACCCCTCCCCTCTGCCCTGGAGCCCTGGGAGATGCTGCTATCTAGATTCTGAAAAGGTTCCTAGTTCTGAGCCAGCTCCCTCCCCGCCCCCCGGCCTGCCCTGAGGCCACACTGGCCACACATCAGACTGGCCCGGGCAAGGATCACCTGTTGCCCTCTCTGGGCACATTCTTGCCCAGGCAGGCCATGGAGAGGAGAGCTGGAGGAGGCTGGGGAGGGGAGGGAGGAGCGAGTCAACGAGAAGAGGGAGGGCGAGGGGCCAGGGCTCTGCAGTGGGCGGCGGGACGGTCCTCGTGATGCTGTGACAGATGTGTGTGTACGCTGGGGGTGTATGTCTTGGAAGGGGTCGTACAGGGCACTCTAGTGGTCCACTGGCGGCTGCACCAGCTGTTGGTACTGTCCCTCCCACCCCTTCATCACCCATCAGAGGTTAAACCGGGACTCCGCAAGCTGGCTGAGGGGAAGATCGCTGTGGTTGGGCTGGGAACCCCCTGCTCAGTGGCATCCTGGGGGCTGGCGGAGGCGCAGCTGCCCGGGTCCCTTCCCAGCTCCTCTGAGGCCACTCCACTGTCACAGGTCCTCGCCACGCTGGGAGGCTGGGAGGCGAGAGGCCGGGGCCAGCGGCGGCAGGGGCTTCAGCACGAGGAGGGGCTACGGGGGTGGGCAGGGGTGGGCGAGGAGAAGTGCGGGAGAAAGGGGGACAGAAGCTGAGAGCTGGCAGCGCCGGGCAAAGCAGGACGCTGACTGAAACTTCCCTGTCAGCTTCACCCGATTATCTCGCTTAATCCTCACAGCGCCTCCTGGTACTGGTATTATTTCTAAAGTTTAGTTTTGTAAATATTTGTGTTTTACTTAATCTATTCGGTGGAATTGCTTATGCCTTTATATATTTCAATATTTAAAAAGTAAGTCTCCTTGTCCCTTCCCCCAGGGACCAGGCTCCCCTCTCTGGAGGCAGCCCGCTTCACCTGCAGCTTGGCTTTCCTTCCAGGGTGTCTGCGGAGAGACAAGCCAACATCTGCATCGGAAAGCAAATAGACGCACACGTTTCCCTCCGTTTAACCCATTAAAGGCCGGCATTCCATCACCTGGGTCTTGTGATTTTTTTCCCACTTAAATGTTTTATACGGGAGGCCACTACTAAGGCTCAGAGAGGTTAAGACACTCGATTAGGGTCGCACAGCAGGGATGGAGAGGTGGGCAGCGAACGCGGTAAACCAGTAGGGGCGGATGGGGCCGGATGGGGGCCCGGGGGAGAGGCTCACTTTCTGGGAAGCGAGGCGGGAGGAGGAGAGGAGCTTTCCAGGAGGCGGTAGGCGAGCGGAGGCGCGAGGTGGGGGGAAGGGGGACAGCAGAGCCGGGAGGCGCGAGCCGGGCGGGAGGGGGAAGCGGTGGAGACGCTGGGGCGGGCGAGTCTCTGTCTCCTGCCGCCTCCGCTCCGGCGGGTGCGGGCGGTGCGGGAGGGGTGCGGGCGCCTTCCTGGATGTCCTCCTCCGCCCCCTTTCAAATTCCCCTCCAGCAGCCGGTCCTCGGCCCCCCACCCGCCCCATCCGCAGCCTCTCAATCAGGTCTGGAAACGGGCGGAGAGCAACTCATTCCAGCTCTGCTCGGCCGTCTGACCTCGGACGAGCCCCCTGTAAAATGGGGGTGTAGTGGGGTGGGGCGCGGGAAGGGGACGAGATGAATAAGGACTTTCGCCCTCGGAGCTTCTGGGGCCGCTCTCTGTGTGGACACCGCCCCGCCGCGATTGGGTGTGGTACCCCCTCCTCGCCCTCTCTCGGTGCGCTCGCGCTCCTCCACCCCCCTGACCTGGAGGAGGGGCGGCCCCTAGCGTGGGGCCCTCCCGACGCCGCCGCGCGCCCCCTCTGTGCACTAGGCTCAGGTCGGGCCCGCAGCCCGGAAGGGGTGAGCCGCCTCCGCGAGCCCGAGCTGTAATGCGGCCCCCGTGGCGCCCCGGAGCCTGTGCACCTCCCAGTCCCAGAGCGTGGCCGCCACTGACCGACTCTGGATTCGAATCCCGACAGAGCCGTTCCTCCCTGCGGGGCCCCTGCGAGAGACAGTTGTCCGAGCCTCACTTCGCTCCTCTATAAGGGGAGCAGGGGAGAGACCAAGAGAGCCTGTCTTAGGACGGCTGAGACAGAAAGGAGTAATCCAGGCCGACTGCTCAGCTCAGTGCCTGGACTTAGGGAATGCTCAATAAAGGGCTGCCAGAATGATGATGATGGAGATGATGATGGGGATGATGATGGGGGGATGATGATGGGGATGATGATGATGGGGATGATGATGATGGGGATGATGG
>NC_060285.1:11562339-11692552 GCF_021613505.1 Equus quagga
GATGATGATTGGGATGATGATGGGGATGATGATGATGGGGATGATGATGATGGGGATGACGATGATTGGGATGATGATGGGGGGATGATTATGGGGATGATGATGGAGATGATGATTCCAGCTCGCTTGGCTGGAGGATTCTGGAGCCAGAATGGACTTTGGAGAGACGGCATGCAAATCCTCAGTCCCATTTTTTTACATTCAGGGATGGCAGAGTAACTTGCTCAAGGTCTACAACCAAAGTTGGGGAGGGAATGTAGTTCCCAAGTGGAAATTTGAGGGTTCTTGGCTCTGGACCACTCAGCAAGCCTTCCTCTCCTGACAGTGGGTGCCACACCTGAGCCCCCTTCACTCTTTCTCTTTGCCTTTCCATGAAGTGTCTAAACTGGAAGGGCTGTTTGGTCATTGGGCCTAACTCTCTGGCGGGCTGTGTGACCGTGAGCTACACAGCCACCGTCTCTGGGTCCACATTCGCACCTGTCAACTGAGGGGGCTGGACTAGTCTAGCAGTTCCCAAACCCTAGCAGCATCTTAGAGCCGCAATTGTAGAGCTTTTTAAAAAATGCCACCCCTGGACCCCTTGTCAGACGTGGTAAGCCAGCACCTCCAGGATCTGAGCTGGGGAATCCGCAGCTGCTGAGTCCTGGCCCCAGATCCGTGCCTCAAGGCACAGACCGAAGGGGCCTTGAAGCTCATGGCTCTGAGCCCCTCCTCAGCCCTCTCCTCGGGCAGATCCAGAGAGGGGAGGTCATCTGCCCTCCAGTCTCTTCTCTCGCTGGGCCCCCTGCCCAGCCTTCTGCCCATTTTCTGGATTGAGATAAGCATCTAAGGACCAGACCAACCTGGGGGGAGTGGGGGCCGGCAGCTGCAACCCTCGTGCGGCTGACTGCCCTTGTGCCCTTGTCATGTGCCTTGGCCCCAGCGCTGGGGGCCCCACCTCCCTTTCCTGAGCCCACAGTCATGGGAGTCCCTTGGGTGCTCCTTGGACATTTCAAGTGCCCGCAGGGTCCCCTGCCCCGGGGGAACCCAGGAAGGCAGGGGTGGCAGTGGGGTGTGTGGAGGAGACAGGCGTGCAAGAAGCAGGCTCAGGAGCGGCTTGTGTTCTGGTCCCGGCTCCTTGCAGGACGGACGGTTTGGGAGAGGAACTGATTGAAATGTATTTTTCATTTCGGGAAATTGAAGTGCTCGACTTGAGAGCATGGCGGCGATTAGTGTTTAATCAGGGGAGGGTAGAGCCCAGGGAACCGTTCCCAGTGCACAGCATGGGAGGGTGCGCTGATTATCAGCCCCGCTTCCTCCTGGGGGGTGGGGGGGCTCATCCCTCCCCCTCCCAGGACAGATTAAAGATGTAATTTGATGAATCAATTTGTTTTCTGGAGGAGGGAAGAAGGAAGCAGAAAGATGATCATAGCTGGAATCAAGTTGTCCCGTCATGTCTGCAGGAGCCATTAGGAAGGGGACAGGGGGAGGACACAGGTCCAGTAGAGGAGGTCCCAGTGTCCTCCTTCAGGTGTCGCCCCGATGCAGTGGCCGCTGAGGTCTCGCAGACCTGAGTTCAAATCCTGGTCCTGGCGTTTATCAGCTGTGTGACCAAGAGAAATCCACTTAACCTCCCTGGGCCTCCACTGTCTCATCTCCAAGAGGGAGACAGCCCAGCAGGGTGGCTGGGCTAACATTTGTAAATGTGCCTCATGCAGTGTCTGGCGCACAGGAGGTGCTCAGTAAAGGTGACCGGAGGGAGAACGCTGGGTTTGGAGCGGGGCTGGCAGGGAGGAGAAGGAAGCTGGAGTCAGGTTGGGTGGGGCTGAGACAGTTGACCCCTGCTGAGCTGGGCTTGGGTGCTGGGCTGGATGGTTCTCTGTGCAGGATCCTTTGGGTCCCAGCAGACAGGATACAGTAATGAGGGACTTCTAGGCAGAGGGCAAAAGTTCCAACTACGGGCAGCAGGACCAGCTGCGTGGTGCCAGGACCCCATCCTGAGGAGCGAAAATACCCTTTTCCTTCCTCCTGGAGGGCTCCCCATCGCCTGAACCAGGTCGGGTCCCCCAGCACATCTCAACAGCCCCCTGACTCCCCGTCTATAGCCCCGTGGGCGCCGATGGGGCTATATGTGGTGGTGGGCGCCTGCTGTGCCAGAAACACAGCAGGTCCTCAGTCGCTGCTGAGCACTGCAGAGGGCTGGGCAGCGTGGCACAGGGTGACAGGGTCTGGCTGCAGCAGAGAGGGCTCAGGCCTCAATCAGACAGACCTGGGTTCGAGGCCTGCCTCTCCCTCACTGCATCGAGGGGCAGGTTGCTCTAAATCTCATCTCAATTTACATTTTCCTGGGCTGGCGTTAGTAACAGTGGCACTTGCCCCTGCCTCCTCCTAGCGAGGGTGCCCTGAAGGAGCCTTAGCTTGGCTCCGAGGGACGGTTTTAGGCACTGTGAGGGGACAACGGGGATAGAGAGAGGCCTCTCTCTGTTTACCAAGGACGAGCCACATGCCAGGCCCTGTGCCGAGGTCTCCACACCCTTCCTTTGACTCCATCACTCCCCTACAAGACAGTGGTAATTATTCCCATTTTCCAGACAGAGACACTGAAGCTCAGAGAGGTTACCTGACTTGCTCAGGCTCACCAGCAAGGAGCCAGCTGTTGAACTTGGGGCTCTCTGACTGAGTCTGGGCTCTGTCCAATCTGGCTGGCACTGTGGGAGGATGGGGGACCACGGGTGGAGGCTGCAGCCTGGTGTGGGTGGGCAGACCCATTGATCTTGGCTAATGGTCCCTGGTGGGCCTGGCACTGGAAGTGTCAGGTGCAGAAGTAGTGGGAAGGCGGGTGCTGGCTGTGGTGGGGCCAAGAGCTCCTCTGCCGCCCTTTCCTGCTCCCACCCCTCTAGCCAGGAAGGAGCGGGCGGGAGGTGACAGCTCAGGGAGGGCGTATGTGCCCAGCTCCCACCGGCTTTCCAGCTGGGTCTCAGCTTTCCCTTCTGCACAGTGGGCTGATGATTGCCACCTCTCAGGTCTGTCCCGAGCACTGAGGGTGGTAACATATGGGGATAAACCTTGTAAAAATTGGGAGGCCAGCTGGAGTGGCCACTCCCCTCCTCCAAGAAAACGCTCTCTCTTTGGGGATCCCAGGGTCTTGAGAATGCAGGCAGGTGCTCCCAGATTATGCCAGGCCCCCGCTTCTCTCGCCCAGAGCAGTCCTAGGTGAGGGACCTGCCCAGCCTGGCCTGAGTGGGTGGGTGGCAGCGCTGGCTCAGCCAAGAAGTGCCCGCCTCCGATTGGAGGCTGGTTTCCATGGCGACCGATTGATTGCCCGAGCTGCGGAGACTCAAGGGGAATGAGCAACGGGCCTTTCTCCCACGATGGGCAGCTCAGGCTTGGCCTGGAGACAGCAACGACTCCTCTCAGGGCCGAGGGGCCCCCTGGGAACAGGACGGACCTCAGCTTAGCCCAGGAGCCACTGTGGGGCACCTGCTCTGTGGGCCAGTGGGACGGGAGGAGGGGAGCTCTGCCTTTGGGAAGCACCTCCTAGAGGAGAATGAAGCTACTGGGACTCCAGCCTGGCCCAGCAGAGTCCCAAGCTCACGAGCTTAACCACGAGGCTATGAAGCTTCCCCGTGAAGTTTGTGAGGACCAAGCGCATGTCTGGGGACCCAGCATGTACCCTTGCACCACCAGAATGTGACCCCAGTAGCATCCAGCCCTGAGGGTGATGGAGGGACGGTCACTGCGGAGGGAGGTCGGAGGTCACTGGGTGCTGAGGGCCGGAAGACACGGACTAGGGGTGAGTTGAGGCTGCGAGGATGAAGTGTTTGGCTTGGGAAAGCAAAGGCATCCCTGATGGGGGCACTGGCTTGAGCGAAGGCAGGGCGGTGGGGTGAGCGGGGCGAGTGGCAGGAGTCAGACCCTCCGCTGGGCTGTGGGCCTGAATAAGCTGGAGGGGATGGCGGTGATCTCCCTGGGTTGTTAGCCCCAGAGGTCTGTGTCGGCCCCTTCTTACTCCTTTCCCACTCCTCCCTCTGGCCTCCTCTGGGTCTGGAGACAGGCTGGCCCCGGCCACTCCCCTCCCCTTCACCTGGGGCTGCGTGAGTCCCGGCACCCTCTCCCCCACACCTGCCAAAGGAGGAGGTTGGCACAGGTGGGGCTGCCCCTAGGACTGAAGTGGCAGTGGCTCCTGGCTCTCCTCTCCTGGTTCACTCTCCCCTCTTGGATTCCTTCTTTCTCTCTGACTCCTTCTCAGAATGTGTCCCTCTCTTCTCTAGCCTGGGGCGACCCCTACCTCTCTCACAGTCTCTTTTCCTGCCCCGCTGTGGTGTGGATTTTGTCCTGATCCCTGCACCAGCCCCACCTCCCTTGTGACCCCAACCCCTGCTCCAGCCTTTATGGTTCCTGCGCCAGCCTGGTCCAGCCCCCACCCTGTGTTTTGCCAGCCCCTGCCCTGCCCTGCTCTGCCCTCTCCAGCCCCTACCCCATCTTCATCCAGAACTCCTACCCCAGCCACTGCCCGTCTGCTGCCCCTGCCTCGGGGCTGCCTGCCCCTTCCAGCCCCGTCTTCCTTCTGAGCCCCTGCTTCAGCCTCAGGTTCCCAGATGGGCTGGCTTAGGTCCTGGCCTCATTGTCATTCTGTCCACGGCAGCATCAGCATCAGTCGCTGGCTGCAGGCGCTGTCGGGGGTGAGGGAGAGAGTGAGAGGGAGAGGTGGGGCTACAGGGTGCGGGGCACGCTGGGTCTGCTCCCTGAGCCTCCTCTCTGGGTGGGAAGGCTCCCGCCAGGGCTGGGAAGAGCTGCCCTTTATTACACACATCCTGTGTGCCTGATGCTTTAGACAATGACATCTCCAACCTCCCATAGTCCTATGTGGCAGGTGTTATTCTCCATTTTACTCCAAGAGGTGAAGCCACGTGCCCACAGTAGACATTGGCAGGATTCACCCTGGACCCAGGTCCTCCTGGTCAGAGCCCCTGCTCACTGTCTTTTGCTGTGGGATGGGGGAATGCGGGGGTAGTTGGCCCCTGGGGTCAGGTGCCCCAGGTCCCTGAGGTCTCCACGGACGGTCAGGGATCTCATAGGCACAAATGGAGGTGAGTGAGGAAGGTAGACAGGGAGGCGGAACTGCATAAGCTGACGCTTGGAGGCTTGGAGGTGGGGACTGTTGGGAAAGGGGGAGGGGTGCCGTTTGAGACAAGGCTGGGAGGGGGATCAGAGCCACTTCATACAGGACTTGAAGACTTGAGGGCCCGGTGGCTGGCCTCTATAGAGGAGAGCTGGGGAGCCAATGAAAGTTGTTGAGCAAGGGAGGGACAAGCTCCCATCTGTTTTAATTCCTTCCTTCATTGATTCATTATCAAAAATGTACTAAGTGCCTTCTCTGGGCCATGCCTTTGCTGGGACTGGTGATAGCTGTCACTCCTGTCACACCCAGGGGCTCAGGCTCACCAGGAGAGTCTCACGTATCTTCATAATGGCACTGAAGCCCCGCTGGTGCCAGAATAGCTTTGCAAACTGGGGCGGTGGAGGTGGAGGTATCTGGAAAGGTTTCATAGAGTTGGGCCTGAACTGCATCTGGGGGTCGAGTGGAGGATGCCAGGCCCACTGCACTGGAGATAAGGAAGAAGATTCCAGGCAGAGGGAACAGCCTCAGCAGCCATGTGGACTCGAAGAGCTGCTGGCGGCTTGGGTGTTTGGGAAGACTGAAGAAGGGTGGCGGCTCAGCGCCTTGTCTGCTGCGTGGGGAGCACGACTAGAACGGAGAGGGCCCTGAGGAGCCGGGGGCGGAGGGGGGACGTGACATAGGCAGGCCACCCTGTCTGTGGGATGGGAGAGGAAATGGACGGAGCTCACAGGGACAGCGACACCTGGCAGGAGATGACAAAGGTCAAGGCAGAGGGAACGGAGCAAAGGGAAAGACTGCAAATTATTACCCATCCATCCATCTAGAAATGTTTACTGAGCACCGACTGTGTGCCAGGACCGTGCTGGGTGCCGGAGGGGGACCAGCCAGCCTGGGTCACTGACTGGGTGGGGGGCTGGTGGCTCAGCAGGTGAGCATGGAATGAGGACAGGCAGGATTCGGGGGTGGGTGATGGACACTTCCAGTTGGAGTTGGAGGTGCATTCATCCAGGTGGCTGGGGCTGGGGCAGACAGCAAGGGGCGGGGGCTGGGAGAAGGAAAAGGCATTTCAGTCGGGGAGCAGGAGGGAGCCGACTATGAGAGGTGCTGTGACGGTTTTTTCATTTAATCCTCGTTTAGTAGTATTCCCCTTTGTCCAGATGAGGGAACTGAGGCTCAGAGACTCATGCCTTGTCCCATTAATGCAGGGTGGGCAACCTTCTTCTGGAAGGGGCTTGGTAGTAAATATTTTCAGCTTTGCGGGCCATACCTTGGGGTCGAAACTACTCAACTCTGCTGTTGCAGTGGAAAAGCAGCCAAGACTACCCAAAATTAACGAGTGTAGCTGCATTTTAAGAAAACTGTATGTTTGAACATTGAAATGTGAATTTTGTATCATTTTCACATGTCAGGAAATATTCTTCTTCTTTTGATTTTTTTTTTTTTTAATATTAAAAAATGTAAAAGCTATGCTTGGCTAAAACGGCTGGTGGACAGGATTGGGCCAGGGCTGTGTTTGCCCGCCCCTGGCCGGGAGGTGGTGGAGCTGGGCTTCAGACTCAGTTCTGCAGGCCCACCGACTGACTGCCAGACCAGAGCAGCTCCAAGTGCTGTGCACAAGCTGGGCCTCCCTCCTGCAGCTGGGAGCCGTCTGGCTCCTTGTCTGTCCCCTGTGGTTCTGCCAGTCATCTCCGGATGCACATGCGGCACCCTGCTCCCAGGCCACCTGCCCTGGGGAGGAGGCAGTGGGGTAGGCCATGGACTCTGCATCAGCCCACTCTAAGAGGGTCCTGCCCAGCCGCTCTCTAGCTGGGAAGACCTGAAACCTCCCTGAGCCTCAGTTTCCCCATCTGTACAATGGAGCTTAGCAGAGAACCCACTTTCAGGGGCGCTGTGAGGCCGCGATGAGAAGGCACCCGGAAACGCACCTCTCAGTTTCCCTCCTCCGCTGGTCTACCGTGGACGGCGGCCTCTCCCCGCCTCCTCTCTGGGACGCCTCTCCCTCCTTAATGGCGAAAATGACTGCCTGAGTGTGTCCCAGCTGCCTCCCGCACCGATGGGTTTGCGAAAGCTTTTGAAAATGAGGCTCCCTCCCGGTGGTGGGGGTGGTCGGCCGCGGGAGCTTCCCGCTGGGCAGCAGCCGATCGATCCAGCCTTTTCGGGCGTCCGTGGCTGATTGTTCTGGAAATCAGGCCCCAGCGGCTTCGGCGGGGAGCGGGGCGGGGCGCACGGGCTCCATCTGCGGCCGGGCGGGGGCGGGGTGTCGCAGCCCCCTCCGCGCTCCTGGCTCGAGTGGTCCCGCCGAGCCCGGGGGCGCTGTCCCCGCCGGGGGCTGAGGGGCTGAGCTGCAGCTGGAGGGTCTGGGGTCGCTCGGAAGCCTAGCCGCGCGACAGCTTCGCTGCGCTGAGGTTCATTTCCGCTGAGACCTGGGGACTTGGGGCCCTGGGGGCTGGGGATTTTCAGTCCAAACAGCGGAAAAGGCTGTGGGGCTCACGCCCCTGTGCTGGGAACAGAAGTGGGCATAATGGCAAGTCCCATTTATTGAGCGTGTACTTGGCACCCAGCACTGTGTTAAGCTCGCTGTGGCTGTTGATCTATTTAACACTTTCCGTTGACGTGAACATTATCGCTCCCATTTTCTAGATGAGAAAATGGAGGCTCAGGGAGGCAAAGCTCTGAGAGGGCAAACACTCGGGAGACCTGCATGGCAGGCTAGCCTGTGACCGGCTCTTACACCCTGGGTCATCCTGTGTCCAGGTGGGGATGGACCACATGGTCTACTGGTGGCCCCATTCGACCCTGAACTGCCCCATGTGTCTCTAGCGCAGAGCTGAGGGCGAGTGGTGGTGCCGAGCGGCCCCCGGCCTGATGGTCCCCTGTGCCCTGACCAGGGGATTTGGGGTGAGCCAGGAGAGCACCCCCTCCCCCGCCCCACCCTCAAGGTGCAGGAAATCCCATCATTCAAAACCCAATTCCTTCGTATTTTGACGTTCTGGAGAAAGGAGACAATCGCAGCTTAAAAGTGATAGAGGAAATAAAAATGGGAAAGTCTGGTGGGTTTGGTCCCTCCGTGAGCCAGAAAAATGACTCCGGTAGAAAGGCAAGCAGCAACCTTGGAAATGTTTTTGTAGCAAACGAGACGGCAGTGGGGTCTGTTACCTTTGCTCTGTAACGAGCAGAGGACCCGCAGGTAAACGGGCAAAGGGAAGAGGCGCTGAGTCACCCCAGAAAGGGGCACAGGTGCGCAGCCACCGCGTGGAGACAAGCTGGTTCCCGCTCAGAGAGAGAAGAGGCAGAAGTGGAATAGTGCAGCTCCGCCAAAGGAACAAATATTTTAAAACACCAAGTTATTTAATCTACCGCTGAATAACCAAAACTATCTTTAACGGAACTCTGTGACCTCCTTTCAGAGCTCGGCAGCTGTCGGCTGCACTAGTGCTCACAACGGCTCCAGTTCACAGATGTGGAAACTGAGGCCGAGGGGTTAATAACGTAATTTACCCGTGGTTACACAGCAGGTGAGCTGCTGATCGGAGTTGCCTGTCAGACTGCAAAGCAGGGGCGTTTAACCACCAGGCCAGTGGCTCTCAAAGCGTGGTCCCAGACCAGGAGCATCAACATTACCTGGGAAGTTGTTAGAAATGCAAATGATGAGGCCTCACCTGAGACCTGCTGACTCAGAAACAGGGATGGAGCCTGGCCATCTGTGTTTTAACAATCTCTCCAGGGAATTCTGATGCTGAGATTTGAGAATTACTGCTCTGGGCTCGGCGTGAGCGTTCAGAAGCAGGCGCTTGCTTGTGCTGTAGAAGGCAAGTCGTGTTGGCCCAAGCCTTTTGAAATAAGAATGGATAGCAGGTATCCTGAGGCTGAAAAATGGCCAGTAATTGCACTTCTAAGAAGCCATATGGACAAGGTTTTATTCATGAAGATATTTGAGACAATGTATTTATAAAGGTGTAAAACTGGAAACAATCTGAGTCTCCAACGATAGGGGATTAGGGAGGAAAACCGTGACTCATCCAGTAGACACAGACGGTTGTGCGGTCGTTGAGTGAGCTTGCGAAGCATATATAACATGGTACAGGCAGGGTAAGCCACTTGTCTGGTTTGTGCAGGACGTTCTCAGTTTTAGCTCTGACAGTCCTGCATTCCAGGAAACCCATTGGTCCTGACAAGTGGGGACAATCAGTCACCTGAGATATAGGTCGCATTAGTGCTGCCGTCCGAGTATTTCTGTTCTCCCTTCTCAATGCTCAGGTGGTAGGACGGTGCCTCACTGCCCCCTTGAAGTCAGGTGGCCATGTGACTTGCTTTGGCCCAGGAAATGTGAGTGGAAGTGATGTGTCACACCCAGACAACGCTCCTGGCAGCCTGTGTCAGAATGGTGCTTCCTCAGCCTGGGTCCCGCTGAGCAAACAGTGTGAGCAAGGCATACACTCGTGTGCATGAAGCCACTGAGTTTTGGGGGTTATTTGTTACCACGGCATCACCTAGCCTGTCCTGACTGGTACACATGGGGAAATAGAGATATCAATTTCACGGTGGTAAAGAAGACACACTTTACACACTTGTACATGCAGTAGCATTGCAGAGATGTTCTGCATAAAGCACACAGGTGTGCAGAAGTAATCTGAAATGTTTATAATACTAGGTAGAAGACTTCTTGATCTAAGTTTTTTCTTCCTGATCATTACGTTTTCCAACTTTCTACCACGAGCACGTTTTATTATTTTTTTTAATAGGGAACATTTTATTCAAAACATAATTTCCTTGGGTCAAAGCTGGGTCCTCTCTGGGCTCTTATTTATTAAATGAAAATCCCTGGGGGGAGGGAGGAAGGGAGGAGAGTTAAGCTGCAGCTTCAAAGGATCAAAGGGACTGGAAAGGTCACGGAGTTAATCCTCCACTTCTGCCGGAAACTCCTTGCTGGTTCCTGGGTCCTCCCGGACTCGTCGACTCAGTGGAAACAGGTTGATCAGATGCCCCTTCCTGGCCGTGTGACTCGGGGTGAGTCACAACCTCATTGAGCCGCCACTTGCTCGTCCGTTAAATGGGAATAATTCTGTCTACCTTGTGGGCTAGTGGGAGGGTCAGAGGGGATCAAGGACGCTCAGTAAACGTTGGTGTCTTCTGCCTCTGTCTTCCTCACAGGGCCTCCGCGTCAGGTGACCTAGGATATGTCCCTTAACCTCTATGAGCCTCAGTTTCCTCATGAAGGGGGAGGATGGAGCTTCTGGGCTAGCACACTGTTTTCTGAAACTTCTGGAGTCTTGAAGGAGCCCTCGGGGCTCGGGTGGCCAGGGAGGACTTCCTGTAGGAGGAGGGCTTCAGCTGGTCCTGGAAGGGTGCGATGGGCAGCCCCTGGCACCTGCGGTGGTTCTATCCAGGGCCCTTGCTCTCAGCCCTGCAAGGAGACCCCATCAAAAATAGAGTAGTGGCAGCTTACATCTGTGGGGGGCGTATGGTGGTCCAGGCTCGCTGCATTCATGTTCAGTCCACACAACACCCCTTTGGGGCAGGACCTGGGGGAGCTCATAAAGGGAAGTTGGAATTGGGTCGGGGTAGAGGCCTGGTACCCAGTCTACACTGGATGAAAGAGCTGCCCTTTGCTTCTCCAGGATTAAGCAACCACGGGCACGTCCCTTCCAGTCCACAGGGCCACCTAGGATGTCCCCACTTCCTTGCTGGACTCTTGTAGATGTGTCCAGTCTCGAGGGTGACCGTGTGTCTTGGGGTGCCCGGGGCCGTCCTGGTTTCCTCCTGTTGTCCCAGCATCCCCTCCAATCTGGCTGTCTCAGAGGAGTCCCGTCTGGGATGATGATTCTGTAGCTCCCCTAAATCGATGCAGGTCTGGAGTCAGACGGCCTTGGCTCCAAGCTGGCCCCGGCCGGCCCTTCCTGCTGGACCACGTGCCCGTGAGCCTCAGAGCCCTTACCTGTAAAGTGGGGATAATCGTGCCCACGTTGGAGCATGTCGGGAAGTTAGAAGGCAGCCTGTTGGCAGAGGCCCTGGTGCTAGTGAGTGCTCCATGAGCTAGATAGTGCTCCATGAGCTAGATAATGCTCCATGAGCTAGTTAGGGTTCCATGCGCTAGTTAGTGCTCCCTGAGCTAGATAGTGCTCCCTGAGCTAGTTAGTGCTCCATGAGCTAGTTAGTGCTCCCTGACTGGCGCCGTGGCCGTGACATGTTGGTGCCGGGCACGGTGGGGGGCAGCGTGACCCGGTCCCATCTGGAGCTCTGGGCTTTGTGGGCTGGCTGTGAGAGTCACTTGCAGCTGAGAACTCATAGGAGAATATAAAGGGACACTCTGTAAATATTGCCCCTGGGGACAACGGTGGCAGAGGCCTCAAACCCTGCCTGGAACCATGGGCCCAGGAGAAGCCAGGTGGGCTTGGGAGTGGCAGGGACTTCTGTGACCCACGGAAGTTTCCTCCTTCTCCGATGCCGGCCTGAGGCCCGGGTGGCCCCCTGGGCTTCCGGGGTGAGCGTCCAGCTGGGCCTGGCTCTCTCAGGTCATCCCGGAGACTCTGGGATCCATGACTGCTGGAGGGGAGCCCCCAGCCTCCCGCAGTCAGAGTTGCCACCCACAGCTTCGAGTTGGGGAACCCAGGTCCAGAGATAGTGGGGTATCAGGCCCAGAGCCACACAGCCGGCCTTGGGGCAACCGGGATTCGAACTGAGGTCTGCAGGCAGGCCAGGGCCCGCATGCTGGTAAGTACTGACAGGGGCTACGCCCTCGGCTGGGACTGGATGACCAGGAAGGCGGCGGAGCCCAGGCTCAGGGCACCAGCAAGGCGGGAGAGGGCAGAGGGAGAGGGAAACAGGGTGGGAGGGCAGGGAAGGTCAAGTGGGGGAGGGGGGTGAGGAGGAGAGACGAGAGGGTGCAGAAGGGGGACATGGGGAGGGCTTTGTCCTGAGCCCCTGGAGCTCTGACAGGCCCCTGCGACTCAGGGTGACCCCACCACCTGCCCCTCCCCCACACCTTCAAGCCCACCTGCCCTTTGCTGAGAGGTTGGGGGGCTGCGCTCACCCTCCCACGAGCCTCAGCCCTGGGGGCCCCTCCAGCCTCTTCCCTCCTCCTCCCCGTCAGGCCCACCCTGTCCTGTTCCTTACTGGCTTCCTCCAGCCCCCGCCCCCCAACTGTGCCTCCTTAATCCGGGCCACAAGCAGCTGGAGGGCCCACCACGTACAGCCTCCAGCCCTGTCTGTCTCCTGCTGTGAGCCCTTCCCCAGCTCCCGGGTGGTCCAGATAGAGTCTAACCGTGCGCGGGGGCCAGTCTGGTCCCGGTTTCTGTTCAGTAAGTCTTGCTGTTCCTGGCCAGGCCCCCTCCACGCCCACTCCCAGTTCACTCCATGCATTTTGCGGTCCCTCCCATCAGGACGGTCTCCCCCACTGCCTGGTGGCTGTCCCCCCACAGCCCCTCCTCCCAGGCCCCCAGGTCCCCCCTCCCACGCCCCTACCGCAGCCCTCAGCGCTTTGCCCCATGAGGAAGTCATTTCTTCCTCTGTCTGCCCTGCCTCCCTCAGACTCTGATTCATCCCTGTTTCTCCAGAGCCCGGCGCCGTCGGCCTGGAACCCGGTGCCGGAAGAGCGTGTTCTCCCCAACGAGGCCCTGTGGAATCTGGCTTTTCTCCTGGAGGGAAGTCGGTGGATTTTAGGCAGAGGAGGCTGTGCTCACTGCTGCCTGGAAGATGCCGAATGAGGTGGGAACCACACCACCAGACAGGGAAGGGGAGAAAGGATCCCCGCTCAGCTCGTGGGGTCCATCCTTTCTGGTGAATGTGGGTCCAGAGAGGGTCAGCCACTTGTCCAAGATCACACAGCAATATAGGGCAAGGCCAGGACTTGGGCCCAAATGCATCTCACTCTGAGGCTTCCCTCTTCGGCCATTCAGGGAGGTCTGGCAGGGCCGGGGGGTATGCAGGTGGGAGTGGCTGGGTCTCGCTGCCCCTCGGAGGCCAGGCTGTCAGGACACTCCGGGTGGTCCTTTCATCTTGTGGAAGGAGGGTCTCAGGCTGCCGGGTGGGGGCAGGCCTGCCTTTGATTCTTTGATGCTCACACTTTGTGGACCCCTGGGGACGTCTGAGTCATCGCTGAGCCGGCAAACATATTTAGCTCCTTTCACCGTCCCTAATAAATCCATTTCTCCAGGTCTCCACACCTGCCACTCCCCAGCTCCTGCCCCCTGGCATCTGGGCGCAGGGCCCCCGTGCCGGCTCGGGGTCACCAGGCCGGAAGTGCTCCCACTCCCCAGGCGCCGGGTGGGGGGCCCTTTGCCTTCTTAGAGCCCCCTGCCTTCTCCTGCTCCGTCCCAGGGCATCGTGCGCCAAGATTGTCCTCCCCAGTTCTGCGATGGCCTCTGTTCAGTAGCCTTGTTACTGGATCCCACCCAGAGCGTCGTGACAGGGCATGGTGGCCTGAGAGACTCGAGAGGTTACAGCATTGTGCACGCAGCTCAACCCCTGCCGGGGCCCAGCCTCCCTCAACCTTGCATCCTCTTGGCCTGCTGGGGCTTGTGTTTGGGGCCTGAGGGAGTCCCTGAAATATCGTGCCTTGTCATGCATCCTTGTCTTGGCTCCTCTGGGCCCCCCTGGCTGGAAGAGCCAGGCCTCCACCGAGCTTATCTTTCATGGGCACCTCTTCCAAGAAGCCTTCCCAGATCTTCACCTCCCCTGCTGTGAATCTTTCCTCCTCCAATGGCCCAGCCTGTTTTACGTCTCTGTGAAAGCACGTATACAGTTCGCCTTGTAATAATCATAAGAGCAGGTAACATGACCTTGACTGGGTGCTCAACACCGTTCTAAGTATTTTGCATATGTTTAATTGTTCCCATTTTATCGATGGGAAATCTGAGGCTCAGAGAGCTGAGGAAACTTGCTTAAGACACAGGGTAGAGTTGGGCCTTGAACCCAGGCCCTCTCCCTACTGCCCCCTGTGCCTTTTGCAATAAGTGGCTTTTGTGGCACCTTTTCAGTTGTCACCCACCCTTGCCGCCCACAACATTCTCAGTTCCTCCCAGGGCAGGGGCTGCGCTGGCCCACGTCCAAGAGCCCCTTGCACAGGCAGGTCCCTGTTAAAGGTCTGCATCAGGGAACTCGTCTGCCCAGCTCTTCAGGGAGGGGAAGCATGTCCTGGGGAGAAAGCTGCTAGGTCAGGGCCCCACAGCCAGACGGCGAGAGGCGGGTACCCGACTCCAAGGCTGAGCAGGGCGACTGTGTCCACCGTGAGGGGGAGGGGAGGCCGCGCTTGTCTGTGCCTGTGGGCGTCCGTTGGGCTCCTCAAGCCCGCAGGTCCCAGTTGACCAGTGCCTCCCGTTCCAGGACGCCCAGGCCGATGCTCTCCTCTGGGCAGAGGTCTCGTCCCTGCACCGGCCAGCCGGTCGGCTCTCCAGTCTGGCTGCGTTGCCGAACTCTCATCCACGCGTGGTGGGAGCCCCCTGCTGGCCGGATCCAGGAGTGGCAGGATGCTGGGAGGGTGGCGGAGGCCACTGGGGAAAGGGCAAGGGGGCCTGGGCCAGCAAGCCCACCGCCCCCCTCGATTGGGATGTGGCCCTGCCCACCTCTTTGACCGTTGCCCCCCACCCCCAGCAGCACCAGCATTCTCACGGTGCCCTTTGCCCCAAGACGTTTGCACCTGCTCATGCTGAGGCCCAGAGGGGCTTCCTCAGTTGACTTCAGTCTAACCAAGAATCAGTGTGCACCTACTGTGCACCAGGCACTGAACAGTGACAGTCTGGCCTGCAAGGAGTTCCCAGCTTGTGTGTGGTGGGGGATGAGCTCCCTGCAATATTGGGGGGGGGGGTCCTTTCCCCCAGCTGGCTGCCACACTCGAGCACAGCTCCTCCGAGAAGCCTCCTGGATTGCCCCTCTGCCCAGCCCAGCCGTCTGCTGGCTCCTGTGTCCCTGCTGGCTCTGTGACAGCACAGGTTGGCCCCGCCTGTCACTGCTCCTTGGCACCTGTCTCCCCCGCCAGACCTGGGCTCCTTTGGAGGGCAAGGGCTTTGTCTTGATCATCTTTGATGGCTGGTTCTGTGCATGGAGCTAGTATATAGTAGGCGCTCAATAAGCGTGGGCTGAAGGAAAGAATGTGTGGGTAAGTCGATCAGCTCAGTGCCTTAAGGTCTTCCAGGAGTGACTCCAAGGTGGAATTTCAGGCAGGGGGCTGGGTTAGGGTGTGGGGCCCCCCTCAGCGCCCTGCACATCCGGAGGGGTGGCCTGGAATTCAGGTCCACCAGGATGTAAGCCCCCTGCCAGCAGGGATTCTGTCCCATCCCACCGGTGCCTGGAACAGCGTCTGGAACACCATAGGTACTTAATAAACACTGTGGAAAGCACAAATAAATGAAGGCTACCGAATTCAAGCCCCTCCGAGACACCCCAAGTGATCTCTGGAACCAGCCTGTGCTTGCATCCCTCCATAGACAGGGAGCTCATTATCTGTCTCCTGAGGCAGCAGCTCTGTCTCTCTTCAGACAGTGCTGCCTACTGGGACGTTCTTTCGTCTTTCCCTGGTCCTGGCAGAACCAGCTCACTCTGCCCCTGCTCAGAGAGACCCTGTCCCACGTCCAGCCGCTGGGCTGAGACACGTCTGTCCAGCATGGCAGCCCCGGTGCCCTGAGGATGAGGCTCCAGGGCCTCTGAGAGCCCACTCTCCCCTGTCTGGCCCTCCTGGCCTCAGCCGAGACGGGGCTGAAGGTGAAGGGCAGGGTGGGGTCGAGGAGGCCAGATGTGGTCACGGAAAGGACAGAGCCCCACGCACGAGGTGAATTATGAGCTTTATTCTCTCTTCCAAAGGATCCCAGAAGAGCCACTCATGCCCAGAGAGTCTGATTGCACCCCCTCCACGATGGGGGAGGAAGCTGAGGACCAGAGAGGGGAAGGGAGTGGACTAAGATCACACAGCCAGCATATGCCAACGGCAGGAGAGGACCTCAGACCTCATGACCCTCAGCCCAGTGCTCCTTCCGTGACCCCTGGCTGCCCCTTCAGGGGCCACATGAGGCGGCAGAGGTGGCATTCAGCTCCCTGGCTGACATGGGGTCTGTGGAAATCCTCAAATGTCCTGCAATGTCTCCTCCTGCAGGCACCCCACTCAGACCCTCTTCTGCGCCATATCATTACCAGGCGCTCGCACACCTCCAGAGATGGGGATCTCACCCCTCGCACACAAGGCGGCTGCTCTATCCTGACTCCGTGGAAGGCATGCACATGTGTCTGGGGATGAGGGGCAACCTCTCCTCCCCTGGGGAACCCACCCTGCTCCGGCCCGCCCCCTCAGGCTGGCAGTGGGGCAAAGGCAAGCCCACATCTTGCTTTCCTGCCAGGGAACTTCCTCCAGGGGCTCCCCAGGGCCTGTTTGTGGGGTGAGACGCTTCTGAGAAGAAGCCTGGTGGTGGAATGCTCCTCCGGGCTGAGGCCTCTGTGGGGACCGAGCTGCCTGCCTGTGTGCTGACAAGTCGGCTCAGCTCTTGACGGTGCTGCTGTGGGGGTCTCAGGATGCTGCGACCCAGCTGGGGCAGCCCTCACCTCCACGGGACCCCTGGCCAGTGGCCTAGCAGGGAACCTGGGGCTGAGACTCTGCCACAAGCTTGTGTGTCACTTATTGGTGTGGCCCCTGCCTCCAGGCAGCCCTCCTGGTAACCAGAGCTCATAAAGCTCTCTTCTTGGCTTTTTGGTTGTACCACTAGTCCTGCTTGAGTACGTCCATCTAGGATGCTCTCTGCCATTTTCTCGAGGAGTCCCACCTGCTGCTCCTCCCAAAGGGACACCCTTGAGGGTGGAGCCCACTCTGCTCTCGGCTCCCCAGCCGCCTTCAGTCCAGAGCCCCCTCCAGCTCAGTAAGTGCATCTCCAGCCAGAAGCTCCTTAGGGAGACCCCATACGATCCTGTCCTTCTACTGAGAGGAGGGAGGCGGCCAGCTCACGCACTGCTGGGACCGCAGGGGGCCTGTGCCTGCCTTTGCCGGTGGGGGGCGAGGGGCCGCAGAGCCAGAAGGGGCCTAGACATTTCTATCCAAAACTGCAGTTTTCTAAGCACCAGAGAGGAGTGTGACTCGGCAGAAGGCACACAGCAAGTTGGAGACGGAGCTGGGTCGGAGACTGCGGGGTGTGGACTCCGAGTCCGGTGCTCCTGGCGCCTCCGAGCGGTTCTGTCCACGGGCCTGAGCTCTGTGTGTGTGTCCCTCGGGCAGGGAGGGCCAGGCCCCAGCTGAAGACAGGGAGGGGCTGGCCGAGAAAGGCCCTGAGCAGAAGGAGGAGCGTGGCCATCGCCGGGGCAGGAAGCACTCGGGGACCTGGCCGTCTCCCTGCTTTGAGGGCCGCCAGCACTTCAGAGTGCAAGGAGACATTTAACAGAAGAGGAAACCGAGGCCCAGAGGACAGGGTGCCGGTTCAGGGCTGGCTTCCCTCCGGCCGCTTGCCTCATCCCTGGCTGTGGGGGACCCGGGGCCTCTCCTGGCGGCGGCTGGGTGCCGAGGGCCAGGGGCTCACTGCCGGTTCTGAGGCCTCCGGGGGTCCGCCCACCCTCCTGGGCCCTGCCTCCCCCTCCTGTCAGCCCGAAATGTGGGAGGGGGAGGATGCGTGCGGGCCAGGAAAAGGCGCCCTGGGTGGGAGGTGGGTATCCAGGTACCACAGGCCATGGCGTTCCCAGGACGCTGGCCCCCGGCACCCCCTCCAGGCAGCTCAGTGCTTGCTGGCTATCTTCTTCTTCCGAGCAGAGACCAGGTCGTAGAAGGGGTCGCGGGTGATGCTGGCTCTGAAAGGAGAGCAGGTGAAAGGATTCCGGGGCTGAGCCGGAGGCCAGGGGGTCTTGTCTCCCGGGGTTCATAACAGGGGCGCACAGGGAAAGGCCAGATGACCCCAACAAGGACCAAGCCTAGGTGAGTCCACCCTCGCTGGCCTAATGCAGGGTCCCAAGGGCAGGGCCAGAGCGGGTGAGACTGAGAGCCTGGAGCCTTGGGAATCCTGCCCCCAAATGTCTCTGGACCCTCTTCAGGCTCCCATCAGACTGTCAGCGGGAGGTGGAAAGAGCCCACGTGGAGCCAGCAGACCTGCTTTCGGTCCCGGCTCTGCCCTTCACTGGCTCTGTGGCCCTGGGCAAGTCCCTCCCCTCTCTGGGCCTCAGGTCCTCCTCTGTAAAATTGAGGTGAGGATGGGTTTGGCTCCACAGCATCCCAGGGCTGCTGCAGGGCCCCAGGGAAAAGACCCTGCAAGTCCCCAGGACACGCCCCCGGCCCCGTGTTGACTCCCAGGTCTTCCTGTGGCCGGCAGAACCCGTCCTCACCATGTCTCCTCACTGACTCAGAGTCAAGGTTGTCATCCCGCCCCTCCCCTGGAGGCCCGCCACCTGTTCCCCGCTGCCCATCTTGGCCCCTCAGAACCACCCCTGCACTGTGGCCTTTCTCACCTGGCCATTCCTCTTCTGTTACCCGCCTGTGGCTCCCCAGTGCCCCCAGGAGAAACCCAAGCTCATTGCCGTGGCGACCAAAGCCTTGCCATCCTCTGCATCCTCACCTCCCTGATGCTGCGTGGTCCCCGCACAGCCAGGCTCACGCTGCCCGGCACCAGCCACCCAGGACTCTGAGGTGCTGTCTGGGGAGGCCACACACTGACTTCACCCGCACTGGTCCTTCCACCCGGAGAGCCCTGCGCCGTCCGCTGCCTCCACTGGTCTTTCTGGGGCCACTTTGGATCCTGATTCTAAAGAGCGCCATTCACGAGCACTTCCCAAGGGCCAGGCGCTGGGTAGAGAGCGCTACCTGGGACATCCCGTGGATCCTCCCAACTTGAAGGTGGGCCTCCCGTCCCTGTGTCCCGGGCCTGGCACCGTGCCGGCACCAAGGGGGCTCATGGAGTGTGGTTGGAAGGGCTTTGCATGCCATCACGGGGAGAGAGAGTCTCGAGTTATGACCCGACAGACACGGAAGCAAGGCCCCGAGAGAAGCAGGGGCTCCAGAAGGTGACAGGAGGCCCGGCCCCACCCGGCCAGCCCTTACTGTATGGCCTCGATCCACTGGTCGCGCTCCTCAGCGCTGGAGGCCGAGATCCGGTAAGACTCGTGCTTGCCCTCCACCACCTTGCCGTCGCCGTCCGTCTTGCAGGCCTTGATCTTCTGGCCCCGGCAGCTGGGGTTGTAGAGCTCCAGACAGAACTGTGGAGGCGCCAGGTGAGGGCAGGGCAGGGCACGCCGGAGGGGCCGGCTGCGCTGGGCCCCAGGGGGACCTCAGACAGGACTGGACCCTTGGGCAAGGCCAGCACTGGGACGAGCAGCAGGACACACCCGCCCAGGCCTGCTTCCCGTGAGAGGCAAGGGACACGAGCTCCTCACGAGAGAACTGACTGTGGGCCGGGTTCGCCCTAAATCCCCCGTTCTTCCCCAAATCTGCAGGCTGATGGGGAAGCTGAGGCTCAGAAAGGAGCACCCAGCCAGTGTCAGAGGAAAGCTCTGAATAACCGTGAGGCCGTCCCCGTTTGGGGCCATTGACCTGCCCCCAGGGTCCTCAGCCCCAGGAGGGAAACCGAGACAATGCTGCGCCCCCCCGAAGGTGTGGTGGGCACAGCCGAGCCTCCTGGAGAGCCCAGCCCAGCCGCCCTCCCGTCCACTGTTTCAGAAAGTACCCCCGCTCAGGCCTAGGGCCCCTCCCAGCACCTACTGGCTTCTTGGGGTCCTCCACCTTCTGCACCGAAAGGTTCTCGAGGGGGATGATTCCCCGTGGCTCCTTGTCCTGCAGGGGCACCGGAGGGAAGGTCAGGGGCAGCAGGTGGGGCCTTGAGGGCGACGGCAGGCAGTGAACTTGTGGGACTCCCCAGACCCAGAGAGAAGGGTACCCCTCTTCCCAGACTCAGCTCAGCCCTGGAGGGGGTCGGGGGAGGGGCTTGGGAAGAGCCCCGACCGGGGGTCAGGAGCCCCGACTTGAAGCCCAGGCTCTGCCCTGGACCTTGGCCCAGCCCCTTCTCCTCTCCCAAGCTCAGTTTTCCCATCTGTAGGACAGGTGTGGAGGTGGACCGGGATCATCTCCTAGGGGCCCCGAACTCTGTTAGCCGACTGCTCGGTGCGAGACCGGAAGGGCTGGGGGCGGGGGCGGCTGGGGGGATCTGGGGGCTGGGCGGGTCTGGGGGGCGGGTCTGGGGGCGGGGCGGGTCTGGGGGCGGGGCAGGTCTGGGGGCTGGGCTGGGGGGCGGGGCGGGCTCACAGTGGTGAACTCGAAGTAGTAGAGGCAGTTGTCGGTCAGGATGAACCAGCGCCGTTTCCACGTCTTCACGCGGCCCCCTGCGCGAGGCGGACAGCGTGCTCAGTCCTCCTCCCTGGGCCACCTTCCCTCCACGGAAGAGCAGGGCCTCGGACGCTGCCCCGCTCCCAGCCTGCCACACTTTCCTCCAGATCCACCCCTTCCTCGCTCAGCGGCTCCCGTCACCCCCTGAGCTGCCTGGCCCGGCGCTCGAGGCTCTTCTGTGACCAGGCCCCGGGACAGTGGCTGGCCGTTCCCTGCACCTTCCTGCTGCCTTCGCCCCTCGGGCATCCCCTGGCCTGCTCCCTGCCCGGCACGTGCTAATTGGTTCATCTTTCATGTGCCAGGCAATGCTCTAGAGGCTTAAGAAAGAATTCACTTATGAGTCCCCGTGACCACCGATGAGGAAGGGACCACTGTCAACCCCATCTTGCAGGTGAGGGCAGCGAGGCTCAGGGAGGCCGAGTCTTCTGCCCGGGCCTGCTGTGGAGCCGAGATTCGAACCCCAGCGTCCTGGCGCCAGACCTAAGCACTTGGCCATTTTACTACACATTTAACCCTCCCGGTGACTACCATCCCCATCTTGCAGTGGGGAAACTGAGGCTGAGGAGCCTGGACCCCGGCCCTGGGGGAAGGAGCTGGGATCTGTGACTTAGAACCTCCCTGGGGCCAAGGACAGTCAGCTGGGCAAGAAAGGAGGCTGAGCCATCTTAGGGGAAGGACGGCCTGGGACGTGGGCACGGAGAGACAGGGCTGGGATGGCCCCCAGGCCCAGGCCGCTGCTCCAGCACAAGGCGTCTCTGCTCACTCGCCTAGGAAGGCTGCCGCCCCTGCTGGGCTTCCCCTGCCGGAAGGCATCCAGGAGTGTGGGGGGCAGGGGCAGGTGCTGGGCCCAGTGGGTAACCTGCAAGATTCTGCAGCTGCCACCCCCGCCACCGCAGCACCCGCCCAAGGCTCCTCTCTGCAGGCCAGGCCTCCCTGTCCCTCATCATGCTGAGGGGAAGCACCCCGGAGCCACATCCTGTCACACTCCCTCCCACGCCCTTCAGGGACACTCAACCCTCTGCCCACCAAAATCTGCCGCTTGCTGGCTGTGTGGCCTCAGGCAGGTGCCCTAACCTTGCTGATCCTTGGTTTCCTCAGAAGACCTCTGGGAAGAGACAGAACTGCAGCTGAAGGGTTTGTCTATGGATCCACACGTCAGTCTCTCATTCCCCTTCCTACTTGTCTTTCCCCGCCCCCTGACACCCCGTGCCCTTCGTTCGCAGGACAGACAGACGGACGGATGGGGCAGGCAGACTCCTGCACTTGGAGTCAGGAGACATGGGGCCTCCACCCTTGAGGCTGCATGTCAACGTGTGTGCATGTGTCAGCCGTGTGCCCAAGTATGCATGAGTGTGTGCACGAGTGTGTCAGCCACGTGCGTGAGCGTGCCCGAGCGTGCATCTCACCCAGCTTGAGCAGCCAGCCCTCGCGGTCCGGCTTGAAGAAGGTGTGAGTGAGGTCGTTGCCGTCGTCCTCAGGGATGGAGAAGGGCTCGCTCTTGATGCTGTCAAAGAGGTTCTGTGCGGAGAGAAGGGAGGGGAGGGCCTGGCTGTGACACCCAGGCCTGGCCTGTGTGGCCCCGGGCAGGTCACTGTCCCTCTGGGCAAAGTCCTTCCCCTCCTGTTAGCTCACCGTTGGTCCCTGGCCTTCTTGGTGGAAACCTCCTTGGTTCCCCCACCCCCGCCCCTACGTCATGACCCCCCGCCCCACAGTACTGGAGGCAGGCAAGTGGGGGTCAGCACCCCAGGGAGACGGCGCCCGGCTGCCGCACCGTGGCCCCCACACCGTCGGCATCTCCATGTCAGTTTGCTTGCTGGGGTTGACCTCCCGGAAGAGATGGGGAGCTCCTCCAGGGCAGGCCTGGGTGTCACAAGCCCGGGTCTCACCAGTGGCCCCGCCTAAAGCAACTGCTTGCTGACCCAGTGGATGATGGTTCCTACCCCTGCCCCCCGTCGGAAGTCCAGCCAGGGGCATGAAAACGCACGGCGGGACAAGAGTACCGGCTTTGGTGTCAGGCCGCCTGGGTTAAAATCCCAGCTGGGTCACTCAGCGTCTGTGTGACCCTGGGCATGCCCCCAACCTCTCTGAGCTGCTGTGTGCTCATGGGAAAAATGGACAGAAGACCGCTGAGTGGCCAGGGATCTGGGGGAAGTAAATGGCCTACACAGGGCTAGGAGCCCTGCTTTCCCCCATCCCTGGGAAGGTGACGAGGAGGGCGGAGGACAGCCCCCACCCTCACCTGGGCCACCCAGCACCGCTCCTACGGCTCCGATGAGTGAGCCGGGGACCATCCCCCCGTGTCTGAGAGTGCTGGAGACAGGACGCTCTGCTGGAACCCGGACACCCCATACATGTTCACCTGTGTGCACGCTTGTGTGTGAGCGTGCACATATATACAGACACACAGACACAGACATGCACACTCTGGGGCACAGCAGCCAAGGTCGGGGCCAGAAAGCAGATTTTAGTTCTCCAAGGACCACTTCCCAGCAGTTAGTGCTGCTGAAATATGGAAGGAGCAAACTTGTAGGGTAATGAGTTCCTTGTCACCAGAGGTATGCAAGCCACTGTGGTGACCTCCCTGTGGGCCAGCTGTGGATGTCGGTGCTGGATCACCCCTGTGTGATTTGAACCCTCTGCCACGGGGCACTGCATTCCACGAACAACCTGCCCAGATTTCCAAGTATTTGGAGAAACATTCTAAACGGTCTCTTTCTGCTCATTCAGACCAGATCCAGGGCTGGGTCTCCACATCTAAGAGCATGAAACCATTTCCTCCTGTTGCGTTTGTGTGCGCTGCTGCTCAGGAGGTGGCTTCGAAATCTTAAATGAAGAATTTCACAAGTACTGTTGGACTCCCCCAAAGTTTTAGAGGCCGTGTTTGCTGGTTTTTAAAGGTCTTTTCGGACCTGAGCTCGGGGGTCTGGGCCGGGTGGGGGCGGGGCTGGTGCAGGCCGGAAGCGGATTTTCCTGGGCTTATGGAGGTGTCTTCCGGCTTCAGACTCCAGAGGCCCTGGGCTCAGCCTGGCTGTGGGGTGGGTGTGGGAAGAGCAGGGACCACGTTCTCTTTTCGGAGCCCCTGCCCCCCAGGCCCCGCCCGGCCCTGGCAATTCCCAAGTGGCACCGGCTGGTGGAACAAGGGTCTGCGGCAGGAAGGCCTTTGTCAGCAAAGCCATCAACACAGACAAATATTTGGGAGGCCCAAGGAGGCGGGAGGGGAGCAGAGGGGGCCTCGGCCGTATCAGCCTGCGCGCTCTGCCCCCACAAGGAAATAGCTCAGTTCACCCACATTTCCTGTATCTTGTAAACAGCGGCCCTCCCGCCCCCCAAGAAACACCCCTGCACCCGGCACCACCAAACCATCCGGCCCTGCCGGCTCCTGGCTGGGGGGACATGATCAGAAAGACAACGGCCACCTTCCGGTGCTTCTGCTGGACTTGCATCCATCCATCCCCACCCCCTCAGTTCTCCTCTGGGGAGCCCCCCACTTTCTGAGCAGATTGCTCACGGGGTCGACACCCATTGCTCCTCGCCCCCAGGCTCCAGGAGGGGCTGAAGGACTCCCATGGGGCTAATCAGAGCATTCCGTCCTGCTGGCCAGTGACTGGTTCAGGGAGGGCCATGTGCCCCCAGCCAGCCAACAAGCCTTAATTCTGGGACTTTGGTTTAAACGGTTAAGCACCATGGCAGTCTGGAACTGCCCGAGGCCATTTCTGCCGCAGCGTGGGGAGGCCCTGTTTAAGTGGGAAGCTGAGGGAGGAGAGGGATGCTGAGAGATGGAGAGACCAGATTGAGCCCTGACCTCACTGGATGCAGCTGAGCCTGAAGCCTGATCTTTTCTGTTACGTGTGTTGAGATTCCTCCAGCTGGGAAGCAACCGGCAGCTGGGAAACACAGCTAAGTTCTCTGTCCCCAAATCTTGCCTCCCGGTCTCCGCAGAGGGGTGGGCTCTGGAGTCAGATAGACGTGGGTTCGAATCTGGACTCCTCCCAAACTACGAGAGCCCTGGCCAGCTCCCTCTCTTGGAGCTCAGTTTCCCTCCCTGTAAACTGGGGATGGTACCTGCTGCCGGAAGTTGTCGGAGGACTGAATGAGACCATAGGGTGCCTGGTGCACGGTCAGTCCTGATGGAGACGCTCAGACAAGGACCCAGGAGGTCCAGGGCTGCCCACAGCAGAAGACACCCTGAACTGGGAGACCGTTCCCCCGCCTGTGCCTCAGTTTCTCCAGAGGCTGGAGAGCCCTCTTCTGGCCCCCTCCTCCTCCCCTCTCCCAGCTCCCTCTGCAGGTGGCTCTTAAGGTGAGTGTTCCCCTCTCAGCATCTCTCGGGTGCCTGCCACGTGCCAGGCACTCACCTGCTTCTCAGGAGAACAAGTGAGGTCAGTGCCGTCAGCCCACTTCGCAGACAGGGCCCCCAAGGCTCCCGCTCAAGGTCACAGCTGCAGAGCTGGGGTTTGACGGCCAGTCCTCCGGGTTCTCACCTGGTGCCTTCGCCCTAAGCCTCTCAGGCACTGCCCGGCCCCATCAGGGTGGCCAGGGCGAGCCCGGCTCAACCCGCCTGTCCCCCGACTGCCACCGCGCGGCTCCCGAGGCCTGTCCCAGCCGCGCACCCTGCGGTCTGCGCACTCTGGAGGGGACCTCTCTCCAGGTGACGTATCTGTGTCAATTTAATTTCGTCAGTCAGGCCACTTAAAAGGGTCATGTGTCCTTGGCAGGGCCCGAGCTGGAGGAGCTTTAGGGAGAAGCCTCGCGCAAAGCGGCAAACTGAATATCTGCATCAGGCGCTTAAGGCGGAGTCCTTGGTTTACCTGTGGGCAAGATGAGGCCCAGAGAGAACTGGAGAAGACCCCCCCCCCCCCCCGGGCCCCCCCCACCGCACCGCTCCACAGCAGCTGCCGTGAAAGCCGTGAACAGCAAGGGCCAGGCCTGTGCGTTCCGTTGATGGTGCCCTGGAAAGCCTCGGGATTAATTAGCCACTCCAATTACACCGGGCACTTCTGCACCTCACATTTCTGCACTCATCCTATGAGCTGGGAGCTCAGAGAGGTCAAGCCACTTACCTAACATCACACAACCAGAAAGCGGGGGCGCCAGGATGTGACTGTGACTCCAGCGCTCTGTTCTGCCCCTCCCCCTTCGCTCCCTCGCTGAGCGCCTGCCTCTTTCGCTGCCAAAGAGGATGATAAACCCGCCCCAGACCTCCCAGGCAGAGTGTGAAGCTAAACTGAGATAATAGACCCGAAAGCCCTTCGAGAGGAAAGTTATAAGCTCTATACAAACCCAGCGCATTGTTACTAACAAAAGGCTGGAACTGGGGATAATGCCTAAGGAGGGAAACCTGGAGGGGCCGGGGCTGAGGCGGTAATGTGGCGCCTGGGACGAGGGACGGGATCCTTAACTCCTTCCCTGCCAGACACGCTGTGCGCGCTTCCCGCCGCGAACACCACCAGGAGATGAGGACCTGTGCAAACGCCTTTTCCTTTTCCGTGTCAGGCATTTTCCTCAGTGCTGGGGTTTAAAAATTATTATTAATTATGCTTTATAGTGACATCAACCGCCCCTTAGAGCTTGTGCTATGTACCTGACATAAGCTGTGACCTTTACATTTTTAAAAATTGCTACTCACAGCAGCTCTCTGACGCAGGTGTCATGATCCCGTCCCCCTGGTCCAGGGAATGGTGACGTGGGGAGGGTGAGTCATTACCCAAGGTCACCCCCGGGCTAACGATCTGAGCTCTAGCCAACGAAAGCCCTCATTCTATGTTGTGACCCCCTCCCCACGATGAACTTTCTCCCTGGGGACAAAGGAGGGTTGTGGGCTAAGGGCGGGGCCCTTCTCAAACGCCGAGGGGCGCCAGAATCATCCCAGACCCGGGCTCCCCTGATCCTGCGGGTGGACATGCAAGGTGCCGAGCCGGGAGGGTGGTGTTCACACCCTCTCCTCCTCCTGCTGGGCTCTGGCTGGGAGCGGCCTGACGCTTTCCTGGTAGAAATGAACTGTCAATTCGTTTTTGCTAAGTCAGTCTCTGAATCTCTCACTACCGTGTTTACAAAACTGCTCCTGTCTCTGAGTTGCCCACAGGACACAGACAAACTCCCGAGGCTGGCATTCGCAGACCTGGTCATTCCGGCCCCACCTTAGTGCCCATCACTGTACATACATACCCGTGCCCGCCCCCCCCGCCCCCCCCAGCCAGTCACTCTGGACGCCCCTCCCTTTCCCAACCAGGCCAGGCCTGGGTTCTGGCCGCTTCCTCTTTTTGGAACACCCCTTCCCTACATTTCCTCTGGGAAAACTCCTATTCAACCTACAAGGCCCAGTTCAAAAGTCACCTCCTCTGTGGAGTCTTCCAGGATGGCACCCTCCCCCTGTCCCCAGGTCGGTGATAGTAGTGTCCTCTGTGTCTTCAAAACTATGTTCCCATGGTCAGCCCGCATGACTCACGCAGGGCTGTGACTCACATGAGTATCTTCTTCCTACCAGATGGACCCTGAACTTGGGCTGGGCAGGCTCATGATTCAACGGCCCTGGGTCCCCGTGCCGGGCACAGGGCCTGGTGCAGTGTGGCAGGGGTGGGGCCGTTTGATGAGGAGACAGAGGCCCGGGTTCTGCCTGGCTCTCGAGCTGACACGAAGCCTCGGGGACACCTCGGTTTCTTTCTCTCTGAAGGGGGAGGGCTTGAGCACAGAGCCTGAGATTTCTGCCTCTGACACACAGAGTCGACGAATTGGGATTCCCAGAAACAGCCCTGGGCTGTGTGAGGCATCCTTTCTGGAAGGTGCATGACCAGAGTCCCCCAGAGCCTGAAGTCTGGGAGGACCTCCCCGGGGCGTCCATCTCTGGACGTCCTTCTTAAGTGGGCGCCATGTGGGCGGGCCCATCTCAGCGCCAGCCTCGTTTGTGGCGGTCCCTCTCGGCAGAGCCTCCTCTTGGAGTGGTCTATCTCGGAGGAGTCCCTCTTGGGCCGTCCACCTAAGGCCAGGTGCCTCCCGGATGCCTGGGGCCCAGGCTGGGTGCGGCCGCGCCCCCCCTTACCCGCAGCTGCTCCTCTGGCAGGTCGCTGCCGCCGTTGATGCCGCGGTTCATGGACACGAAGCGCTCGAAGGGCGGCCTGTCCCGCACGTTGGGGTTGTGCAGGCTGGTGTTGAGCATGATGATGGAGAAGGAAAGGACGTAGCAGGTGTCTGCGGGATGGGACAGCTGGTCAGTCCTGGCCCTGGCCACTCTCCCCTCCTTACCTGACCCCTTCTAGAGCCCAAGGATCACCCATCTCAAGGTCTCAAAGGTCTCTGCTGATCTCCTGACTTGGCACTCGAGGCCTGGCCTCACTTCCGCTCTTCCTGGACTCCCTTCTCCAAGCAAACGTCAGCCGCCACGTTCCCCGGCCCCGCTGCGCGCTCTGCTCCTGCCAGGTCCCCGCCAGGCCTGTCCCGCCTCCTCTTTTCACCGCTGACACCCTGCTCCTCGCACAGCTCCAGCTCCAGCCTCTCCCTGCCGAGCCCTGCCAGTCCCCTGCCCACTCTGTTCTCTGCCTCCTCGGAGCTCGGAGAACACTCATTGTTGGCAGCAACGACAATACCACGTGCCGCGTGGCAATCTCGCTGGCACCGTGGGGCTCCTGGCCGGGCTCCGCTCCGTTGTTCAGACTGTCATGCGCTCGGGAGTGAGGCTGGGCTGAACCTCTGGGAGGGAGGGGATCGCTACCCTGGGTCCCCTGTGGTGCTTTTAGGATCCAGAGCTGGGGAAGTCCAGCTGCGTCTCCAACTCTCCGGTTGACCTTGGGAGAGTACTTGACCTCTGAGCCTCAGCTTCCCCAACTGTGACGTCAGGTGGTTTAACTCTGAGTAGCTTCACGTTCTAGAACATGGATGACCGACCTCTGATCACGGTGGCACCTAATGCTGGCGCTTGCCCCGGGCTAAGCTCTTTACATCCTCACGACAATCCTGTGAAGCAGGTACTGTTACCACCCCATTTGACAGATGGGGAAACTGAGGCACAGGGAGGTTAAGTGACATGCCCGAGGTTACAGAATTAAGTAGTTGGACTATGAGTCAGATTTGGTGCTTTAAAGTTCCTTCCTTCCTACAAATTTTCATTGAGGACCCACTAAGGGCTGCGGGCTGGGATTTACTGAATAAATCTGATCTGGTCCCCGTCCTGTGGGGTGTTTAGACTTGTGGAGCTGACGGGGAATAAACAAGCACACCGCCAATTTATCTTTCACTACAGGGTAGGGCAATGCTCTGTGGGACTTGTCTGTGGACACGCAGCCAAAAAGTGGTGTGTCCGTGGACGAGTCACGCCACCTCTCCGAGTCTGTATTCTCTGCAGGGACTAGGACAGGGCAGAGGTCACGGAGTGGATGGAAGGATGCAATGACTTTGCACGGGTAAAGCCCTTAGCACGGGGGAGCGCTCTATAGATGGAATTGGTTGCTGTTGTTATTGGAACTTCGGATGCAGAGAAGAGGCCAGGATGAGTCTGCCAGGATGGCTTAGATAAGTGCAGGGGAAGCATGGACGACTGACCTTTGTTGATATCCTTCTATGCCCATTTGCCCCTATGTCCTGCCCAGGCTGTTTCATGCTTCTGGGCCTTTGCTTTAATCAGAACTCATGCCCCAAAGGCCCTTTCTCCCCTTGACTTTCTGGAGAACTCCTATTCATCCTTCAAAACCCCATTCAGACCCCACTGCCTCTGAGAAGCCATCCTGGACAGGCTGACTCCATCCCTGCCCTCAGACAGGGTGCTGCACCCTGTGCCATCATTTCCTGCCTCCTCTCCCAAAGAGCATGCCCTGAGGCAGCTCTGCCCGACGAGCACCCAGCAGAGGACCTGGCATCGAGTTGGTGCTCAGCAAGGGCTCATGAAGGGTCTGGGTGCTTGGGGGAGGGCTGAGGGGACGGGGTGGCAGATCTGTGCCCGCCATGCAGAAGGGGTCCTGGAGGCCTGGTCTCCCCCGCCCTGGTACCTGTGGACTGGAAGACTCCCGGGTTGCAGAGGCAATATCGGGTGGCAAACGTCTCCATCATCCGGTCGATCTTCTGAGCCTCACCCGGCAGCCGGAAGCTCCACAGGAACTGCCTGGGGGTGAACAGGCGTGGGCAGGGGGGAGGGGGTGCTCTCAGGGGGACCCCGGGTCTGTGCCTGGCATCTGGCGCGTGGGGCGGGTAGGTGGGCTCTGTACCAGCAAGTGCCACGCACACAGGAGCATGCAAGAAATGCCTCTCGCTTGGAACCCGGGAGCTGCGTGTGCTCCCCTTCGCCCGCTGGGGCCAGCCCCACCTGCCTGCCCACGCGGGGCCTCCGCCCGCCCCGGTTCTGCGGCTCCCCGTGCCGGCCCAGGGCCCGGGGGTCTGATGGGGGACCCTGGCCAGCACCTGCCTTGGCCGCGCCTCCCTTTCTTGGACCTCAGCTTCAGCTCTGGAGGTTGGTGATTTTCCCAGCTTCAAACTAAGCTGCCTGAGGGTGAGGGCCCTGCCTGCTTCTCTCATGGCTCCTGCGGGCCTCTCACAGGCCATGCACTCAGGAACCACTCCATAAAGACTTGATGGGTGGGTGAATGAATGAAGAAATGAACACACGAATCCTGGGGGCTACCCCTCTCCCTTAAAGAGCCTGGGAGTCCGAGGGGAGGCCGCCTTGCCTGGATGGTGGCAGCTGCTTTCCTTTTTGCCTTGAATACTAAGCATCCTGCAAAGCCCAGATCAAATGCCCCCTCTCAGGAGCCAATTTCCCAGGCATTGAGCAGCAGCACTTCCTATGGGCCAATTCTAAGCACTTCCTCATTTAGTCCTCACAACCCTTTGAGGCGGTTACCAGTATCACCCCCATTTTACAGATGAAGAAACTGAGGCACAGAGAGGTTTCTGTGACTTGCCCAAGGTCACACAGGGGGTGAATGGCAGAGCTGGGATTTGAACTGGGGTATCTGGCTCAGAGTTTGTGCTCCTAACCGATATCCTGTAATGCTTCCTGTAGTTGTAAAAATAAAAGTAGCAACAGTAATATCCTAATTAGAAAATAATAAGTAATAATAAGTGCAATACATACTAAGCTGTATTAATGAAATAAAACAAGCGCTAAGCCAAAAAGCAGTGGGCACGGCCGTAGTAACAGTAATAACGATCACAAGGATTAAAGGTGTTACAACAGAGCTGTGATATAGGAACACTGGCAGGAGCGGGCGCGAGGGGCCTGGCGCTGTCCCGGGCCGTGCATGCCTATCGTACCATCCAGCCTCGGCTCTGGGAGGCGGGACTGTCATTCGTTGATTTTTGCTCCTGACCCTCTGTTTGTGCGGTTAGTTACGGGGATCACGATGCCCCCCCAAGGCCCGGGCCCCTGACCCCCGGCCCGCTCACCTGAGGGCCTGGACGAGGTTGAGGTTGGCGAACTCGTGGCAGTCCACAAAGGCCTGGAGCACCTGCAGGTTGACGGGGTCCCTGGGGAGGGGGCGGAGGGAGGGCGGGGTGCACTTGAGCTCGCTGCCCCACCTCCTGGAGGGAGAGGAGGGGAGAGACGTCCTCCCTCGGATCCAGCCGCCGTCTGGTCTGCTCTCATCCACCTGACCCCGCCCCCCATGTGCACATGCGTGTCCTCACACTCGTGAGCAGACTCCCACACCTCACGGCCCCCTAGCACTGTGGTCACCGGGAGAGGAGCCCTGGCTTTGGAGCGGCCTGCCCTGAATCAATCCTTCCTCTTCTCTGCCTGTGGGGACCCGCTCAAGCCACTTGACCTCCCCAAGCCCCGTGAGCTCATCTGTAAGGTGGAGCGATTCCTGCCTCCCCGCTCCCTGCTCCTCCCGGATCCTACATCCGGAAGCAAAGCGCATCCTCCGCTCGCTCAGGCGAAGGGACGTGTCCTCCGGGAGCCTGGGAGAAGGGATGCTGGCTCGCTGGCCCAGCTCCCCCCTTGTCCCTTACAGTCCACCCTTGCCCAGCAGCCAGAGGCCCTGTCATCGCTCCTCTGCCCAGCAGCCTCCCATGGGTCCTACCACTTGTCACCTGCTACTTCCCTGCTCCCGCGCTCCCTTCCAGTCTCACAGCCTGCTGTTCCCTGAGCACGCTTCTGCCCCAGAACCTTTGCATATGCTGTTCCCTCTGCCTGCAATGCTCTTCTCCCAGCTGTCTACACCGCTCACCTCCTTTAAGATTCCATCCAGCAACACCTCCAGGGGACCCTTCTGGTCCGCACTGTTTAAAGTCACAGCCCGTGACCCGGGGTTCTTCAGCACTTCTCACCTCCCCGCCCTGCTTTATTTGTATGCCAAAAAACTTATAGTTTTCTAACATATTTTCCGTATCTTGGGGTCCTTCCCACTAGAACGTACCTCCCTGGGGGCAGGAGCTCTGTCTGCCTCGTTCGCTGGTGTAAACCCAGGGCTTAGACCAGAGTCCGGCACACAGCAGATGCTAAAACACCCATTTGCTGCATAAGTGAGCGAGGAGGTGTTGGCTGAGGATCGGGAAGGGGGTGATCCCTCAGCCCCGCGCGCCAGGAGCCGGGACTTTACTCACGTACCTGCACACACGCACACACGCACACACACCTGCGCGCCTCCTCCCCTGCCTCTCCGAGGCCCCGCGCCCATACCTCTCCCCCAGGTAGGTGCCGATGGCCGTCTTGTTGAGGCCCTCGCCCTTGTACAGGAACTGGGCGATGTCCTGGACGTCGGGGCTCAGCAGCTTGTGCTCAGTGAGGTACTGGATGCCCTGCAGGGGCGCACAGAGCCGTGAGCAGCTGCCACAGCAGCCGGCGGGGGGCGGGGAGCACTGGGGCCCGGCATTCTGACACTGGCACAGCCCGTTCTGGGGAGGTGTCCCTCCTTAATAGAAGCCACCTTTGTAAGGTGGTGAGTTCCCCATCACTGGAGGCGTGCAAAGGGCAGGGGGTTCGTGCAGTGAACCAGGGTCATGCCAGGTGTTCCCCAGGATCCCCTTCAGTCTGACACTCCTTGATTATATGCTTCAGTGATTCTGTGAATTTATTATTTTAAGACTCAATGATTCAGCCATTCCTTTTGTCTCCTTGAAATTCATGCTATTTAAAAATAGTGTTTCATTTTTTCTCACAAGTAATCTACGTCCATTGTATAAAAATTAGAAAAAACAGCTAAGTCTAAAGGGGAGGCCGACAGTTTCCGTGGCGGTGACTGTCCTTCCCTTTCTGTGTGAAAGCGGGGTGCGCCCCGTCCCCCTCGTGGAAGCCTGTCGTGCTGACTGGCAGCCCGCGAGCATCTCTCCCACGGCCCGCCCCTCGGGGTCTGTCACTCAAATCTGAGGAGCTCGGGGGCGGGGCTTGGCTTCTGCAATGAGTTCTCTGTGTCCCTGTTCGTTTTGGGGAAGAGGCTGCTGGAGGGGCAGGTTGTGGCAGCTCTGAGTGACAGCAGAGGGCACTGGGGACCCCTCAGTGCGCCCCCCAGCCCCCACGTGAGTTAGTGCTGGTGTGTGTGTGTTTATGTGCGGCACAGTCTGTGCGGATGGGGCAGGGGTCCGGGGGTCTGCAGCTGTGGGAGGTGAATGGGTGTGCGACACTGTGGGTTGCGATGGGAAGACAGGTGGCCTTTGAAGACCGAGGAGTACATTTCCAGGGACCCCAGCTCGGCAGTCCCTGTTGGCTGCCCTGATGCCATCTCTGTGTGTCAACCTGTGGCTTCCTCCTGTCTCTGTTCCTGCAGGGCGAGGGGTGCTGGGGGCTGGGGCTGCTCTGAGGCCAGTGAGGGTGGAGTGGGGGTGGGACGGGGGGAGAGCAGTGGCTGAGCCCTGAGCCCTCAGTGCTCTGCGCCAGCAGCCCAGGACTGGAAGACACTTCTGGAGAATCTAAGGGCCCCGTTGTCCACGGCCCTGCTCACAGAGGAGGACGCAGAGGCCCAGAGCCAGGGACCCTGAGTCCGTGGACATGATAGACTCCGTCCCATCCCCCGGGCTCCCGCCTCATGACCAGGGGCTGCTGTGCTGTGGGGTGACAGAGCCCCAGCCGTGACAGGCCGTAGGGTACTGCACAAGATACACAGCCCCGTGGGGCCTCAGCTTCCTCATCTGTAAAGTGGGTAATTATCTTGCTTGAGCGGAACGAGAGGACGCTGTGAAGGTGCCCAGTGTGCAGCCCCTCAACCCTGTGACCCGAACCCCCCACAGCTGCCTACCTTCACAGGGTCCATGTTGAACTTCTTGCGCCCGATACACAGCTCCTTCTCTTTCTGGGCCATCCGGCTGTGGATGTGAGGATGTCAGCCTGGACTGCCCAGGACCCCGGGGCCCCCTCCAATCCCCAAGGAGCCTTGGGGACCTTGAGGACCGCCCTCAGCTAGAGCCAATATTCTCTAGGGGCCTCCAAGTGGGGTCCCCAGGCCCTGCAGGAGAATCAGCGGGGAGGGCGTGAGAAATGCCCAGTCTGGGCCCTCCCAGAGTCACCAACCCACACTGTCCCCATGGGCCCAGTGCTAGCACCCTAACCAACGCGGGAGGCATGGCCTCAGGAGCCCAGAGCTGCTTTGGGGAGCACTTGGGGCGCCTGTGCTCGGAACGGGGTCAGGACAGCAGGGCGGCCGGGCCGAGTAGACCCCGCTCCACTGCCCTGGCCAAGCACCGAGTACGAGTCCCTTCCTCTCTCTGAGACTCAGTTTTCTCATCTGTAAAATGGGGGCAACGCCTCCCAACATCATTGGGGGTTAAAACGCTGGCAGGAGGTACTCTGGAAATATTACGTTGTTGCTATTGCTGGGGCTGGAACAGAACCCGGAGGTGCGGGCCTGTGCTCGGTGCACGGTGCGCGTGTGTGCACTGGTGTGTGGGGGCTGGAAAGGTGGAGGTCAGGGGCATCGGGAACTATGGGGTGGCAGGGGCAGGCTGGGGATTTCCTGGGACACCGAACATAGGAGTCAGTGCCCTGGGGCCCTAGGGGATTATGTAGGGACCAACCTTCCCATCGCACAAGTAGGGAAACTGAGGCCCAGAGAGGAGAGAGGACCAGCCCCAGGTCACAGAGGCAGTGGGGTCTTCCCATAGAAGGGGCAGGCGGATGACACCCTGTGGGCGGGGTGAGTGGACCAGCCTCGGCCTCGCGACAGGCCAGGCTCCTGTCCCCGTGCGGCCCTTGGCTTCCTCGTCCTCGTCCTCGGGGCTCAGCTTTCCTTCTCCCCGGCCCCTCCCAGGATGCTCCTGGGCAGTGATCGGTCAGGGCTGGGTCAGGGCCTTCGGGTGGAGGGGCTGTGAGGACGGGGCTGTCTCTCAGGAGAGGGGGCTGTCTGGAAGCCAGGACCAGAGCAGACCACGGGAGGGAGTCTCGGGCGCCCTGTTCCTGCCTCGCCGCCCCTACCTCCTCCTCCAGGGCCGACCCCTGACGTCACCAGGGCCAGGCCCAGGTGTGGGCCCTGCTCATTCACGGTGGGGATATTGGGGTCCCCTGGCCAGACCCCTCACCTCTCCTCTGCTGTCTCGAAGCAGTCAATTTGGGCGAACACATCTGCAATCTCGTCTTTCAGTTTCTGTGGGGCAGGGGCACCACGGGGAGAGAGGGTCAGGGGCAGAGGTCAGACAGGAAGGATTTCACGAACCCCGCGCCTGCTCTCCACCCCCACCGCCCCACCATTCCCACCCTGGGCGTCACTCCCAGACCTCTCTGTCCTGAGCCGCCACTGAGGGACCCCCCCCCAACTGACAGGTCCCTCCCCAGATGCCTCATATCCTCAAGACCCCAAGCCAGACTTATGGCCTCTGTCTGCACCCTTCCTTCTGCCAGCTCCTGTCTTGGGGGAGGCAGTCCCCAAGTCCCCACCCTTGCCCTACTCTATTCCTGCCTTCCCATCTCTCCCCTCTGCAGCTGGGAAGTCTCCTGCCCTCTAGCCAAGCCCACGGACCAGTCCTCCTCCACTGGCTGCCATCTTTCTGAAGCACAGCTTGGCGCCTGCCCTTCCCCTGTTCCAACTCCTTCCATGGCTCCCTATTGCCTCCCTAGTCAAGAGGCACAAATTCCCACCCTACGATCAGGCCCCAACTCCTCTCTGGCTTCCCTCCATCCATCCATCTACTCTGTCACTCCACTCGGCTCAGCGCCCACTGTGTGCCCGGTGCTATGGGTTCCCCAGAGCACGAGACTGCACAGACCCTCTTCTCAGGGACTTTGCAGTTCCGGTGGAATTTACAGAAGAGGACACTGAGGCGCAGAGAGATGAAGCAGTGTGTCTAAGGTCCGGCTCCAAGCCTGTGCTCTCCCCGGCTCCCCCAGCCTCTTTCACCTTGACCCTGCAGGGGGCGCCCAGGGGCAGAGGAGACCCCGGGACTCCACCAGCCACCACCACCGGGCAGCCGTGGCAGCTTGGCCAACGTACTCCTGCAGGGCAGCAGCATGAGCACCTGGCCAGAGCCGTCACAGGCACTGCAGCCCTCCCTTACCTCCCCTGAGGTCTGTGGGATGGGGGTGGTCCCGGCGGCTTGTCCTGGGACCCAGGGCCAGCGTGGGGCCTGGAGCCCCTGAGATCTCGGCCGAGTGACTGAGTGGCCTCCCCACAAATAAAATGGGGGCTCACTTGCAAGTATTCATTGAGCACCTACTGTGCTCTGACTGTTGGGCTGTGGATACAGCCATGGGCGGGACAGACCCAGCTCCACACCACGGAGCTCAGAGTCTAGAGGGGTTGGGTTCATGGTGGTCACAGGGCAAATGAAATGACCGTGCAGCAAATTCCTGGAGCAACGTCATAGAAAGAGCCTGGCGCAAGGTGGGTGCTCAGCAAATACACGCTGAGTGAGTGATTTTGTGTCTTCCTCCCTCCCTGGAATCTCAGGGGCACGTGGGTCAGGTGGGGATGGGATCCCGGGCGCTGCAGCAGGGCAGTCAGCGCAGCATCCAGGAGGAGGTGGCGCTGGAGCTGAGAACACGCGGATGGGAAGGAGGAGCCATGAGGAGAGCTGGGAGAGTCTCAGGCAGAGGGAATTGCAGTGCAAAGGCCCTGGGGCAGGACGGAGGGCGGCACATCACAGAACAGGCCAGGGCCTGTCTCAGAAGGTTCCTGAGAATCAGAGGAGCTAACGTCTGAGAAGCTGGTGAATGGGCAGATCAGGGCACATTGACTGAGTGGTCTGAGGGGGAAGCTGAGGCCCAGCGCGGGACTGAGACCTGATGGACGCCACACAGGTGGGAGTAGCACCTGCCAAGCGACGTGGGATCTGGAGCCCCAGGTGGGACTGGCACACAGCAAGTGTGCAATCCATTGCCCCTCCCCTTCCCACTCTCCTGGCTCTCTCTGGGTCCTGGTGGCTGAGCTGGGAGGGGGACTCCCCTGGGAATGCTGCTCCCCACACTCCTGGGGGCCTGGGCTGAGGCCGGGTGCGGGCTGGGTCTGGCCCCACCCTCGGAGCAGGCTGGGGTCCGGAGCGAGCGGGAGTGTGAGAGCGTGCGCGAGCGTCCGCTTACGGGTGGGCGTGGCTTGTCAGCGTGAACGCGTGTGTGTGAGTGTGTGCGAGCCGGAGCACGTGTCTGTGTCAGTGTGAGCGTGCCCCCACCTGGATGTCCTCCAGAAGCTGCTTCCGGTGCCACTTGATCCGCTGCAGCTCCTCGGCCTCCCCGCTGCTCAGCTCCGTGGGGTCTGGAGAGGGAAGGACCCCTGGTCACCGGCGCCTTCGCTGCCCTCCCCTCCATCGCTGGCTCGGCCACACCGGCCGGCTCTCCCCTCCCCGGCGCCCTCTTCCCTCCAGACACACCGGGGCTCGCTTGCCTTCTTCACTCAGGCTCAGCTCAGAGGCCGCCTCCTCCGAGAGGCCTTCCCGGACCACTCTGTCCAAAGCAGCCCCTCCCCCACCCTCCCCTCCTACCCAGCGCTGTTCCTTCTTCCCTCCGGGCACAGACTCCCTGACTGTTGTTTGCTCGGATGGTTTCTGTCCCTCTCACCATCCTCTCTGCTCCACGAAGGCAGGCACTCCAGCTATTTCGCTCACTGCTGCATCCCCAGCACCTAGAAAGATCCTGAGACCCAGCAGCCCAACAAAATACTTGCCGGAGGCACCTCCCTTCCCGGGAACTTTAATTTACTCCTTCACTGGATCACGTGTCGATCGTTTATTCCCTTACTTACTACTGTGTTTAAAGATTGGCTCTGAGCTAACACCTGTTGCCAATCTTCTTCTTCTCCTTCTCCCAAAGCCCCCCAGTAGACAGTTGTGTATTTTTAGTTGTGGGTCCTTCTAGTTGTGGCATGTGGGATGCCGCCTCAGTGTGGCCTGATGAGCAATGCTAGGTCCTCACCCGGGATCCAAATTATCGAAACCCTGGGCCACCAAAGTGGAGCGCAGGGACTTAACCACTCGGCCCTGGGGCCGCCCCTATTCCCTGACTTATTTGCATAGCCAGGAAGTGGCATATCATTTTGCCTCACGCCCCATTGGCCAGATGTAGTCACACGGCCACATGTAGCTGCAAAGGAGGCTAGGAAATGAGCCTTTAGGACGGTGGTCCTGATATCCTTACTACGTCAGATGGGGAGACTGGATCTGCGGGGACATTTTGTAATTTCTGCCCCCATCACTGAGGCTCTGAGAGGTGGGTGACCTGGCCAGGGTCCCACAGGGACGAGTTGCTGAGCCAGGGTGGGCCCTTGTGTTGGGCGGTTACAAAGTCGGTGCTCTTTGATCTTCCCAGGAAATGAATGAAAGGAGACACGTGTGTGCTGGTGTCCTGAGCAAGGCGCCACAGAGATTGCCACGCCTGGGCCAGCTGGCCTGCCTCCACCTGCCATTGTTCCTGTTCCACCCACAACACTCTCCTGGTCAAAATCTCCACGGAGACTCCCTGTTACTTGGAAGGAAGAGTCCTCGTCCTGGTCCTGGGGCCTCCACAGTCTCCCGGCCTCTCCAGCCAGCCTTCCCCACCATCCAACAAGAGCCCGCCAGTCCAGCCTGCCCGCTCCTCACTGCCCCAAATCGTCTCGCTCTCCGTCTCACTCCCCCACCTTCCCCTGAGTGGTTCCTCCGTGCTGGGGTGTCTCCTCCTGCCTCCTGTCCACACCCTCCCCAACGCTCAAGCCCTAGCTTTGGGAAGCGCCTGGTCATGCTTCTTTTTTTCTTCTTCTCCCCAAAGCCCCCCAGTCCATAGTTGTATATTCTAGTCGTAGGTCCTTCTGGTTGTGCTGTGTGGGACGCTGCCTCAGCATGGCCTGATGAGTGGTGCTAGGTCTGCGCTGTGGATCTGAACCTGAGAAAACTTGGGCCGCCAAAGCAGAATGTGCGAACTTAAGCACTGGACCACGGGGCCAGCCTCTGGTCATGCATTTAAAGGCTTTACAAGGACAGGCATTCTCTCTCCCAGAAAGCAGAGAGGAAGCCAAGCCCGCCATTTCCCTCCTCCCCCTCCTGCTGACTGAGGAGCCATCTTAGACTTTGAGATGGAAGCTGGGTGTTGGGGTGTCAGGGCGCCAAGATGGAAGGAACCCGGGTCCCCGGGCAAACGTGTGGAGAGCAGTCATCATATTCCCCTTGACCAGCTACCCACTTGGACTTTCAACGAGAGAGAAATAAGTTTTGAGAATGTCTCAGTCACCATTATCCTGAGTTTTTGTTACAGCAGCCAAACTGAAGGACAATATAGTGTCCTTTTCTGTGAAACATGAACCTAATTCTTACCTGGAGGGTGGTTGTTAGGATTAAAGGAACCGAATTTTGTCAAACACCCAGCAAGTATCTGACATACGGCGAGGGTGCAACACTCGTCTAATGGCTGCTGTGATGTGCCATCCGGCTCTTCAGGGCTGGGGCACCCGTTCTCTCAGCTGCTGGTGGGGGTGTGGGGTAGCCCACTGATGGCTCTCAGCTGGGTCCCTCCCCAGGAACTCGGCTCAGCCAGATGGAGCTGCCTCACCCGAGGACGTGCCCCTCCCAAGGGGCGGCCACTGCTTAAACAGCCAAGACCCTTCGCCTGGGTTCTGGACCTGAGGCAGTGTCAGACTCAGGACCTATTGACTGAAGAAGAGGCCGGGGCCCCAGAAGGAAGGGTCCTGCAACACTGTGGCGAGTACATGCGGTCATGATTCCCCTGGTCAAGCAGCCCAGATGGGTCTGTCTGACCCACCGAGTCACAAAGTCGGGCGAGCCCGATAGCATCCTTTGTAAGCGGTTCACCCAGGAATGGGCATGAACAGAGCCAGAAGGCTCCAGTGAGCCCCGTGGACAACCCAGACCCCCGTGTCACCCACTGCCGATGCACCAGGTCCCTCAGATCACCCCGTGTCTGCAGGGGTGGGTCCCTTGTAACCTTCTGACAAAGGAGGAAAATGCCTAAACTCAGTTCCAGGATGGGTGGCTCCGTGTTTGGCTACAAATAAAAACCAGACAGCCGTTGAACTACAGTCCTGCTCAGCCGTGTCGCAGAATGACAGTGGTGAAAAGTCCTCCCAGTGGGCAGAGCTTCGCACGGGGCACCTGGTCATCCATTCCATGTGGAAAGAGAAGTAACATGAAGCAAGGATATACACGTGTGTGGGCGGTAGAGAATGGCTTGACTTCTTGGTCCGAGGCTGGAAAGAAGGGAGGCTGGAAGGTCGGGAACAGAGAGGTCTGGGGAAGAGGCAAGCGATGGCCCTTTGGGTGTGGGCACAGAGTGTGAAGATCTTTGTAAAGCCCACTGACATTCCCCAGCAAGCATCCACCACAAGAGAGGCCCTGAGCCACCGAGCAGACAAGATGACTTGGCCAGTGACATCAGCCAGCCTCTGACTGGCCGGCCCAGTGCTGGCGCAAGGCCGCATGAACGAAGTAGCCATGTGGCCTGGATGGACGCCACGCATGGACCCACTCAACAGGCTTCCCAGGCTACTGCCACCTCAATGCCTGAGCTGCCAGCCACGGGGACTCATGATTTCTTGAGACCAGCCGACAACCCGGGGGCAACTGGATTACATTGGGCTCTTTCTCTTCTGCAAAGGCCGGTGATTCATCTTGACTGGAACCCACACGCGTTCTGAACACGTGGTTTCCTTTCCTGCCCGCAGAGTCTTGGCTAGCACCGCTATCTCAGGGCTTCCCGAGCGTTTCCAGGGTCCTCGCACCGGACGCCGCATAACATCGCATTAGACCACGTACCCCATTCACAGTAACGGAGGTGTGGCAGGAGCGTCTGGCCGTGGGAACCCCTGGTCCTCTCACATTTCACCACCAGAAGACGCCGGCCTGAAGAGCGATGGAGCCGCCCCCCAAGGGTGCAGCTGAGGTGTCAGTGTGGAGACGATGTCCCGCGTGGGTGGGGCGCCATCCTCCAGGATGCGCTGTACACCCCAAATCCATCACTGTTAGATGGTGCTCTGTCCCCGGAGGTCATCTACACGGATCCAGGGACAAGGAGCGGGAGTGGCTCCGTGCACCATCCTCCCAATGAGCCACTTGGGGGTTTTCCTTTCTCTCCCTGCAACTCTGAGCTTTGTGGGTCTGGAGATCCAGGTTTCCAGGGGCGTGGGGGAGGTGGCACTTACATCAGGGGAGAAAGCAAGAGTCTCATTAAACTTTAAGCTCAAAAACACCTACTCCATCCCAGCAGCTCCGTATAAATGATGTCGGTTAATCCTCACAACTCTTCGAAGTGGGTCTTTTTCAGTTTAGAACACTGAGGCTCAAAGAGATGAAGTGACCTCCCCGGGGTCACACAGCCGGCACGTGGCAGCGCTGGGATCAGAACCCTGGTTTGCCGACACCCAGGCCTCTGCCCCAGGACAGGTGGATTCTGCATGCCGTTAGCGACAGGCAGGGATGGAAGGGGTGACAGGCCATCCGCGTGGAGGTGCGAGCAGGGACGAAGCAGGGAGGCAGTGCTGGAGGCTGGACCCGGCCCTCCTCTGTCAGGAGTGGAAGGGAGGCTGAAGGGGGTTGAGCTCCACGGCGGAAAAACCCAGCCACCTCCAGCTGACTTGGGGTGAATGCTCAGCCTTTCTTGTTTGGCTGGTTTGCCGTCTGCCGTTTTCCTGCTGGCTGGGCTGGGTCCTGCAGGCCTGTCTCTGGCCCCGGGCCCCCTCCCGGTGGAGGCTGTGGGCGTCCCAGCGGGCTGCTGGTCACGGAGAAGCCAGGCTGGGTACGAGTGTTTGTGGATAATCCACAATGCGGATGGTCAAGGGTCGAGCTAGGGGGTTCCCCCGGCTGGTCCTAGGCCGACTTCTCCTCTCCCTGTGCGGTCTCCTTAACTCCTGGCTGTCCCGCCTCTTGTGGGCTGAGGACACTCATGTCCTTGGCTCCAGCCCCTTCCTGAGCTTCAGACCCTTCTGTGCCCCTGCATACCGGCCATCATCTCACCTGTCATTGTCATCAGAACGGAACTCCTAGAATTTCCCTGCAACCTGGCCCCCTTCCTGCCATCCCGAGCCCCAGGACCGGCCCCCCCGACACCTCGGCCAGAAGCCCGGGGCCACCTGGATGCTCAGCTCTCTCTCACCCCTCACGTCTCCTCCATCACCAAGCCCTGTCCATCTTTCTGTTTCTACGGTCCCCACCCTTGCTCAGACCACCGGCTCCTCTGTCTGGATGGACTGCAGGCCCCCCGACGGCTCCCCGCCTCCACTCTGCCCCTGCAATCTGGCCTCCCGTGGCGTCCCATTGTCCTGGGGCTAAAGACCCCAAGTCTTAGCGGGCCCACCCTGTCCTCATCCCACACTGCGCCCACCCCCTGCCCCAGGCTTCAGACCTCCTGGCCGCCCTTCCTTCACTCCCACGTGCTCTCTTTCTCCACGGCCTTTGCACATGCTGTTCCCATGTCTGGAATGCCCTTCCTCCTCCTCTCTGCCCAGGAGCTCCTACTGATCCTCTCGCTGTCCTCTCAGGTGCCCTCCTGTGCTCCGTCCGGGCCCCGTCCTCTCCCTCGCCTCCTTCCCATCCCCTGCAGCAGTTCTGGGAGCTGCATGGCTCAACAGAAAAACCAGGCCGCTGGCTAGGGGCAGGCGTGCTGGTTGAGCACCTACTATGTGCCAGGTCCTGTGTGCCCCAGGCTCTTCCTGTCCCCGATCTCGTTTGACCCTGACAACAGCTCTGGAAGGAAGGTATTGCTAATCTCATTCTTCAGATGAGGCATCTGAGGCTCAGAGAGGTTAAGCGACCTCCCCAAGGTGACACAGCTGGCAGGTGGTGGAGCTGGGATTCATGCCCAGAGCCATCTGGGGCTCCGAGGCCCCAGCCCTGACTTTGATCTTCTGAAGCCACATGTGGCTATACAAACCATCCAAACCTCAGACGGTCACCCTGGATGTTCTAACGGAAACGCCGACCACGGCTCCGTGTCTGAGGATGAAGACAAGCAGCAGAAGGATGCCCACCGTTAGAGCGCCTCTCCCTGTTTGTGCAGGAAGCACACGACGCCAAGAGCATGGAGCTGGGAAACTGAGGCACAGGCGTGGGTGGGAATAGCTTTCCCAGGGGAGGGGATGCTGGGGGGACTGGGGGCTGTTTGCGTTTCTTTCTCATTGACCTCCTTGCGTAGTTTGACAGGCGTCTCCATGAAGCCCCTCAGTCCACTGTCCCCTTTTGTCAGGTCCTGACCCCAACAGGTGGCAACTGGCCAAATGCATCTGACCCCACGGGGCGGGGCTGATGGCCTGGATGCTGCATCCACGACGGCGCCCGCGGTGTACGAGGGCCCTCGACCCTTCACCTATTTGTTAAAAAGGGGGGATGTTTCCCCATTTCAGAGCTGAGGACATTGAGGTTCAGGGAAAGGGGCCAAGGACACAGCCTCAGAGGGGCCACTTCATTGGTGTGGCTCATGGGAGATGGGTCTTTAGTAATAATAATAGTAAAACACAAAAAATAATGACGTGATAATGACAACTGCCACCACGAGCTGTTTACTCCCGCTTGGCTCTGTGCCGTCCACACCTCGCAAGGCCACGTTCGAGTCAGCGCGTGACTCATGGCCGGCGTGGCTGCCCTCCGCCCCGAGTGCCCAGGCCGCCTCGCTGCCCGGTGCCCACCCCGAACATCTCCCCAGCTCCTCCCCACTTCCCCTTTGTCCTTCCTCTTTCCCATCGTATTTTTAGAAATCTCTCGGCTTGCAGCCCCGCTTCCAGGGCAGCTGGCCTGGCTTCCCCTTTCCAGGGCAGGAGGAGCGCGCTGTCCTGGGGCCCTGCAGGCAGAGGCCCCCCAAAGTCGGGGCGAGGGGCGCCCGGGCAGGAGGGGCGAATCCGGCCGAGCTGCGCCCCGCCCCGCCCCAGGCCCTGCGGGTGCATCGTGCGGCTTCCTCCGCCCAGCTGAGCCGCCTCTATTTTTAACTGTGCTCATCTTCAGGCGCCAGCCCGGGGTTGTCTTTGGTCACGTCGGAGCGTTGTTGCCTGCACCTCTCATCTTCCCTGCAGGCCTGGGCGGAGGGAGCCTGACCTGCCTCTGGTTGTCACAGACACCCACGCCCGGAGGAGGGGAGGCAGCCCTGGGGGGCTCTTTGCTACCATCCTGTCTGTTGTACAGGTGGAGAAACTGAGACCTACAGAAAGAAGCAGCCGTCATGACTGCAGCAGGTTGGTGCCGAGCTGGGACCTGAGCCAGATCTGGCTGTCTCTAAGCCCCCACTCATTGCCCACTTCCTCAGGTCAGGCTCGGTGATGGTACCCACAGACACATGATGGATCTGAGCTCAGAGAGGGGAATTCACCAGGCTGTAGAGGAGCTTCTATTAAGATCCAGTCTGGGTAACAGAAGAGTGACCTTCCTTCCCTCCCTCTGCCTCCTCCAGGAAGTCTTCCCACATCTCCCCTGCCTGGGCGGAGAGAGTTGCTTCCTCTCGTGCCCTAGGCCTGTGTCCATTCGCACGTCTGCCCGGGGGCATTGTTCTGCAGAATCTGTCTCCTCCTGCCTCGCATCCCGGACTAGCAGCTCCCCCAGGGCTGTCCCCAGCTCGCACAGCACAGGGCCTGCACACCAGAGGACTGTGTATAGAATGAATGAATGAACGAATGAATGAATGAATAGAAGAACCAATCAGTGGAGACGTCAGATCTCCCAGCAGACTGTCTGCATTGACCCCACTGCCTCCACGTCCTCCCAGGGCCAGCCTGAGCAAAGCAGACACTCTGTTTCTGGCCCCCTTGGACCTCGTACTCCTGCCCTCCTACAGCCGGCTGGCCCAGGTGCTCTCCTCCCAAGTGCTTGTCCCTATTCTGCCATTTACTGCCCCAGCTCACGTCTCTGAGCCTCGGTGCCCTCATTTGCATCACAGGGGCAACCGCCCCAGTTCCTAAGGACCTACTTATGTGAAGACCCCAGAGAACGAGCTCATCATGGTGGAGGACCGGCAGTGTGGGGGGAGGGTGGGAGATTACTTCTCACTGTCGCATCTCTTCCCCCATCTGCTGAGCAGCCTCGAGCCAGCCACTGCTCCTCGTCGGGTCTTTTGCCTCATAGCTGTCACTTAGGACGTGTTCCCTGAGCCTGAGCAGGCTATGAGCCACCTGCCCCCAAAAGCCTGGAGGAGAAGCAGGGGCTCGGGGAGAGAGCACTGGACGTGGAGTCTGCAGGACTGCTTTGTCTTCTGGCTCCCTTGTTCCCTCTGTCAACAGGGCTGTGGAAATGGATCGGTGGTCCTCTAACTGTGTCCCCAGAGCCCGCGGGGCGAGGGGAGGCCCAGGGCGCTGGCTCAGGCTGCTCTGGGGTAGGTGTTGTGTGCAGAAAGGGCGCTGTTGCTAACAGGCCCGACGTCACCTGCGCCTGGGGACCTGGACAGCTCCCGGCAGCCCTTGTCTTCTGGAATTCCAGGCAGTGCCGGAACATTCTGGGATGCAGGGCACAGAGACCTGGCCTGTCGTCCTCTGTCTGCTCACAGAAACTCGTGCTGCCCCGTTCTCTCCTATCCCAACCGTACAGCCCCCTTCCGTCTTCCCTCCACACCCATTGTCCTGCTTCCTGGGGGTGGGGGGGCTCAGCCGTGGTCCCCTGCTGCTCATTCCTGGCCTCCTGTACGGGCTGCAGGCAGTGTCCTCAGCCTCCTCAAAGGCCACCTCACCCCCCCAAAGCCAAACGGGGCTTCAGGGCCCTTGTACCACCCAGACAGACATCCTCGTCACCAACATCATCATCTTCAACACAGGCAACCTTTCTCAGTCCCGCCTCGGGGCCTTTGAGCTGGCTCCTCCTCCTGCTGGAATAGTCTTGCCCCAGAAACCCACATGGACGCCCCCCGGCCCCTTCAGGTCTCTGCTCAAGTGGCGTCTCCTCTTGAGGCCTCTGCCACCCTCCTAATATACTTCACTGCTCATCGCCCTGCTGTCACCAGCAGACACGTCACACCAATAGTTCATGGGCTGTCTCCCCTCTGGAGGGTAAGCTCGTGAGAGCGTGGACGGCGCCTGCTCCGCTCGCTGTACCCCCAGCCCCCGGAACGCAGCGTGGCTCCCGGCCCGAGTTTGTAAACGTTGCTGCATGCTTCTGCATTTCCCACCCATGCACCTCGATTCCTCCCAGGATCCTGCGGGGCAAGCACAGTCATCCCCATTCTACAGAACAGGAAACTGAGCCCCAGAGGGTTTGGCCCAGGTGCTTACCTGGGTGGCACAGGTCCATCCTGAAGCCCCGGGGAAGGGTAGCCCGTGCTCCTGTTGCCCGTTGACCCAGCAGCTGCTCGGCTGGCCAGGCAGGGATGTGTCACCTCGGCTACGACAGGCCCCTTCCCGCTCACCCCGCCCAGCCCTTGTGGGGAGGAAGTCCTGTCTGTCGCCTGGGGCTGTGCGCAGGCCCTTGACACAGCGGTACTTCCTAAAAATCGGCAGTTTCGAGTGGCGGGGACTCTTTGCATTTTGGGTGTGAGCAGGGTGGGGACAGAGGCAAAGAGATGAACAGAGGGATGAGCAGGGGTTAAAAAGGGAAAGACATGAGACAGAGGGAAACACACACACACACACACACACACACACACGCACACACAGGGGTCACTGGAGGACAGAGCCTTCTCTGGGAAACAGCGGGCATTTACTCAGCCACTGCCCCACGTATAAGCTGAAGGGTCACTCAGCTTGGACAGTCCAGGCTGGGCCCTGTAGAGTCCACCCCACACGCCCTCTTTTATCAACTCTCCTTTAAGAAAAGAAAAATTAATTCGTTGCTAGGAAGGGTTTTGCTTCCCCTCGATGAGACGTCTGTCTTTTTCTTGTCTGGTGACTAATTGGGGAATATGTTCAGTTTCCCTTTTCCCCCAGGCTGCTAGGAAACTCATAGTCAAATCTGAAGCTCCTTGACAGCTGTTCTGTTCTAGTGTATGGACTTTGGGGCCAGACTCAGCTGTGTGAGTCTCAGCTCTGCGACTCTCTGCTCTGCTACTCAGGACTTGTGTGCACGGGGGCAAGTCACTTATCTGCCTCGGTCTGTTTACATTTGAAAGGGGAATAATAATCTTTACCTCAGAGTTATGGAAAATGGAGGGAGATACTGTGCAAGACTCTTGGGACATGGTAGGTGCTCAATGAACGCTGTTTTCTTTCCCTTTTTGGTTTTAATTTTCTTCTTTGGTTAGAATTCACAGTTTTATTTCTTGTATTTTTCTGATAGGTTGATTCAAATCCTTTGTGGAAAAAAAGGATGGTGTCAAGAAATAGCTATAAAATAAATGGTCATTCACCCATCTGGAGGCCCCACGAGGACAAGGTCACCACTGTGTCCCCATGTCTGGTAAATTTGGGGGACGTGGAGGATGTTCAAGTGTGCAGCAAATGAATGAATGAATGAAAGGAACACCAGGAAGATAGTGTGTTTGCTGCAAAGGTTGCCTGCAATTTCCACCCCTCCCTGTACCCACACCTCTTTGCACTGTGACAGTCACCCTTCCCACCAGGAGGTGGAGCCTGTCTCTCCTCCTCTTGAATCTGGACGGGGCTGTGTCTTTCTCTCACCACCAGAATGTGGCAGAAGTGACATTACATGACTTTTGAGGCTAGGCCTTAAGAAGCCTTGTGGTCCCCATGAGAAGCAGCCCGGGCTGCCACGCTGGAGGAGGGGAGGCCACGAGGAGAGAGGCCGGTGGTCCCGGCCGCTACCTGGCTGCAGCCTCGTGCGTCTGCCGGGCAACGTCAGAAGGATCGCTAAGCTGAGCCCAACCCAAATCTCTGTCCCACAGAACTGTGAGAAATAATACAAATTTGTCATTCTAAGCCACCAGCTTTGGGGGCAGTTTGTCAAACGGCAAAAGCTCAGTGATCCAGATGAAGTCCTGCATCTTCATTCATTGAAGAGAAACAGGCTCATTTCCGGGACACGCTTGACTGGGCTGGACCTTGGGTCAGTGACCGGCTCAGGCCCCGAGGCCAGGCCTGCTGCCGGGGTCTCACGCCTCAGGACTCTGGGAACCCGCCCTCGCTTCTTGCATAATTCCAGCTTCTTTTCTAACCACCTCGTTGAAGTGATCTCCACGGTAAACTAGATTTTTCTCAGCAAATCTGAGCCTAAGGCACAAAAAACATTTCCTGGGTCACTTCGAAAAGAGGATGGGAAGAAAAGTGTGATTCCCTGTGCAGACATTATGACAGCAGGTCTGGGACCGCTGTCCTTGGGAGGGCCTGTTTGCAAGCCTGGCCCTCGGCTGGCGCCTGGGGACCCGGATGTCCAGAGGGTTCCTGCTGTCCCCTGATAAGAGCCGCTCACCGTGCCTGAAGCACTGGTACAAACAGGGTGGCTTCTGTGGGACACCTGCTCTCCTTCTGGGGTCGGGAACTTTCGTACGTGCCAGGCAGAGGTGCCCACGTGACCAGCCCCCAGCAACCCTTGGGCACTGAGTCTCTACTGAGCATCTCTCACCTGTGTTCTCACAATTCGCTGCTGGAGGAATTACGTGCCTCCGTGTGACCCCGCAGGGACAGGACCGCCGGCGGCTCGCGTCTCCCTTCCTCCGGACTCCACTCCGGGAGCTTTGCTGATTGGCTTTGGACCCTTTGCTGTTATAGATCGCAGATGGAGGCTAGACTGTACGCTGAGTTCCGTGACTCCTCCTGGTCTTGGGGACCCCCGGGACATGCCTCGCGCTGCAGCCAGGCCCAGTGCCGGACCTTGTTCAGGCCACAGTCTGGCATGGGGTACTTCCCTTTTTGTCTGAAGGGCTGGTTGAATGGTTCCATTATTATTAACCTCTTGTGCCGTCAGAGTCAACTCAAATGCCACCTCCTCTGTGAAGCCTTCAGGGATTACACGTTCCTTCCCTCTGCCCCTACAGCCCTGGTCATGCCAAACAGCTTGTCCGCAGGTGGCCTGGGAGGGAGGGATCCTCTTATTGTGGGTGGCTAAGAGTTTGGTAGAATCAACAACAGGGGAGCCATCGAGACCTGGGTTCTAATCCTGGCTCAGAGCCTGCTAGTTCTGTGAACATCTCCCATCTGAGCCTTGTTTTTTGTCATCTGCAAAATGGGGACAGGTAAGATTAGGTTTGCTTACATGAAACAGAAAACCCAAATAACAATGGTTTAAAGAAATTAGAGGTGTGTTTATCTCTCGTGGGAAAGAACCCCGAGGAGGGTGATACAGGACTGCCTTCCTAGAAGCCTGGTGACCAGCAATCCAGGCTCCTTCTAACTTTCTGTTTCTACCCTCAAGGTCTCCTCATGGTCCAAAGTGGCTGCCTGGTCTCCAGCCATTGTGCCTGAATTTCAGGTAAGAAGAAGGATGAAGATAGGAAGGGCTCCCTTTAAAGGACTCTTCCTGAAGCTCTTTCTGGCCTGAGGTCAGCCTTTCTCCCCGAAATGGGGCTCTGCTTCCTCCATGTGCACTGGGTGGAGGTCCATATTTGGTTACAGGACAACACACAGCAGTCTCCAAACATGGGGTTCTGGGAGCTCCCCAAACGACCACCACTACCATTTATGGGGTGCTCACTATATGCCAGGCCCTGTCCTAAGTGCTTGCACATTATCTCATTTAATCCACTCCACAACCCAACAAAGTATATTACAATCCCTGTTTTCTAGATGCAGAAACTGAGTTCAGAGAGGTTAAGTCGCTTGCCTGGGGTCATACAGCCAGGAAGAGGCAAAGCTCAGATTCAAGCCCTGCACTGTCTGACTTCATCGTCTCTCTGAATTTGTGCAAGCATCACTTCAAACATTCAGAAAGAAGTCCACAGTCTACCCACTCCTCAGGGGGGGAGACAGGAAAGGTCTAGAACTTGAATTAAACCATAACGAAGCCACATGGGCAGTGCTTTCTGTTTGCCCCAAAGCTTAGAATTCCTCACCTGGACACAGCTGGCTAGAGGGCAAGAGAGCTGAAGGAGTTCTGAGGTGGTCTGATTCAATGACCTGGTTCTACACATGGGGTAATTGAGACCTGGAGAGGGAGGGGTCTCAACAGAGTAAGGGAGAGAACCTGCCCTTGAATCTGGCTGGGCCATGCATTTAGAGTACCTCATCCATCCATCCATCCATGCATCTGTCCATCCATCCATCCATCCATCTATCCATCCACCCACCCATCTATCCATGCATCCATTCCTTCATCATCCATCCATCCATCCATATATCTATCCATCCATCCATCTGTCATCCATCCATCCATCCATAGATCCATATATCCACCCATCCATCCGTCCATCTATATACCCATTCATCCATCCATCCATCCATCCATCCATCCATCCATCATCCGTCCATCCCTCCATAGATCCATATATCCATCCATCCATCATCCGTCCATCCATCCATGCATCCATCTATGCATCCATTCATCCATCCATGCATGCATGCATCCATCCATATATCTGTCCACCCACTCATCCATCCATCCATGCATCCATTCATCCATCCATCCACCTATCCATCCATCCATCCATATATCCATCCACCCAGTCATCCATCCATCCATCCATACATCCATTTATCCAGCCATCCACCTATCCATCCATCCATCCATCCATTCATCCATCCATCCATCCATCCATCCATTCATCCATCCATCTACGCATTCACCCACCCATCCATCCATTCATCCATCTATCCATCCACCCACCCATCCATTCGTCCATCCATCCTTCCATCCCTCCATCCATTCAGTCGTTCAGTCAATGTTTATTGAAGGCCTACTGTGTGCCATGTGCTGTTCTTGGCATTAGCACAAGACTGACAAAAATCCTGGCCTTCCTGTGGCACACGGTTGAGTCGGCTGGGCTGGGTAGGATGTGGCAGTTGGTGGGCAGGGTGTCTGTCTGGGATGAATCATCTCTGAGGCCACTCCCCTCCATAATTTTCTCTGGTTTATCATTTTTTTCTCCTGACTCAGAGCTGGAGACAGCCTCTGTCTGGAAGATGGAGCACCCCTCCTTCTTGGGACTGCTGAGGGTCTGGCCTGTGAGGCTCGAGCTGCAGGCAGGGCATCAGAAGCCCGGGGGCTCTCCAGATGTGTCCAATTTCCCCCAGACCTGTCACTTCTCATCTGGGTTTGGCCACAAGACTTACTGGGAGCCTGTAGCACAGAGGGACAGACGGAAGCTGGATGCAGGGGAGGGGCCGTGACTCAGTAAGCCAGAGGCAGGGACGGGGGTCGAGGGCAGCAGAGCACACTTTGAAGTTCACATTCAAGTCTAGCAATTGCTCCTAATGAGATAGTTGCACACGTGTGGGGAGCGGGGAGCACACGGGGCTCCTCCCGGCGTCACTGACAACTGGGGAATTTGGGAAGAGACAAATGCTCGTCAGGGCCTGGGTGGTTAATAAATCGTGCTGCGTCCAGACGACGGGCCAGTGCGAGTCATCGAAGAGAGTAACGAGGATGGAGAATTCCGGCATCTTTTGGTTTTAAGTCAACGTAACTCAGTGTAGCTTACACTGGAATTTCCTGGCTCAGTTCCTGGAGCGTCAGTGATGGACTTGGCCTCGGGGATATAGAGACCAGAGGTGCAAAATGCCCTTGTCCCCTCCTTCTCTCATTCTCTCAGTCTGTCTGAGCTGCTTCTGTCTCTGGCTTCAGATGAGTTTTCACGGTAGGGCAGCCTGGCCGCAGACAGCTCTAGGCTCACCTCACATCACCTTTGGCTTCAGAAGGAGGGCCCGCCAAGACAAATTCTCAGGGTAAGACTTCGATTGGCTAGGCCTCGGTCATGTGCTCATCTCTGGACCAATCACTGCAAGAGCATGGGAGGGGCACCGTGACTGGTAAGGCCCAGGTCGTGTGCCCAGCCCAGTGGTCAGAAGGGAGGTGAGAGGGATGGACAGCCCCACCAGAACCACCAGGAGAAGGGCAGTTCCTCAAAGGAAGGAAAACTGGGCGGATAAAAGCAACAGATGTCCAGTCGTGCTATTTTCTGGTAAGTTTTTGTCTTTTCAGTTTCTCTTGTTTTTGTTATATGGAAAATTATCCTCCACATAGAGCTGAGTGTGTGTCTCCTCACATAGAGCGTGGGGTCAGAGGCAGACTCTGGAGTCAACTGCCTGGGTTCGAATCCCGACTTTGCCACTTTCTCACTCTGCCTCTGGGCAATAGACATAACCTCCTCGAGCCTCAGTTTCCTCATCTGTAAAATGGGCACAATAATAGTGTCTACCTCACATGATTACTGTGAGAATTAAGCCAGATAGCCTGCCTGAATGGTGGTTGGCATGTGGTAGGTTTTTGGTGTTAACTAGAGCAGAGGCTGCCCACAGGGGTCAGGCAGGTAAGTAAACGAGGGAAATGGACCTACTTGGGGACACAATAGGGAATGGTGGGGACTGTGGCAAGATGGAGATGCTTGTTCCATGTGAAGTGGGCAGCTGGTCCTCGGTTCTAGCCAACCGTTGCCATGAAGAGACAGGAGCCCAGGATGACCAGATCTCTGTTTTCCAAGGATAGCTGGATTTACAAATTTTTGTGTGATATTCATAATCAATTAGTTTTTTAAAAATTGCAGAATGCTTAGCTAGACAACAAGACGAAAGCCAGCAAAATGGGTGGATCTGGCCCCTGGTCCACTTAACTGCTGCCTTGGATGTAAACACACGGTGGAAGAATGTTCACGAAAATCTTAACAGGCATGGTCTCTGTGCCGTGGGATTTAAGGTGATTTGAACTTTCTCTGTATTTTCCGTGTATTGAAATGTTTTATTCCACAACATCAGCCACAGAGGAGACGGCAGGGGCTGCAGGAAAGTGGGTGGAGGGCACAGGGGAGAAAAGGAGAGATGAGTGGGTTTGGGGCAGCCCAGAAAGGCCCTCTCTGCCCGGCTGTGACCCCGAGCAGGGGCTGAGCAGGGAGGTGCCGAGCTGCGTTCTCGACATTGGGGCGCACGCCCGTGAACCCCTCTCTTGCCTGAGGAGCCGGGGACCTGGGCTGAAATCCCAACTCCACCTGTGTGGCCTGGGGCAGGTGACTTTGCTCTGGGAGGCTGCTTCCTGGTCTGTGAAAGGGCGGTAAGAGGGCCTCCTCCTCCCCTGGTGGACAGGGAGGCTGCAAAGGCAAAACGTGTAAACATGTGGAGGCAGGAGCCCAACCTCAGGACCCCGACCTCAGGACCCCGTGCGGGCGGCCTGGCTCGCAGGCGGGGCTGAGGGAGGACGCAGCCCTCCTATGCTGGCCGGATCCCCCGGCGCCTCCACTTGGGCACGGACTCGGGACTTGTCGTGGGATTTCGAGGGAGGGGAGATTTTAGGTGACAGCTGTCATTCCACCAAGAGCTCCCTAGGGCAGCATGCCAGCCCAGTGCTGGGTGCTGGGGAACAGAAACTAAACAGCCACCAGCAGCACTCCGTGGGGGAGGGGCTTTGACCCATTCCGCGAGGGCATCACAGGGCAGCGATGCCAGTCTGGAGTCCTGGGTATTTGGACGAGGAAGGAGAGAATCCTATGGAAGGTGGAGCAGAAGTTTGTGCTTTTTCAGAGAAGGTGAGGGCCAGTGGTCCAGGTTGAAGGATCAGCAGGAGCAAAGGCTCAGGGGCTTGAGATGGCATGGAGGGTGGGACTTGGGGGGAATCCGGGCCTGCATCTAGTTCTGCCTTGGCCTTTCCCTTCCCCCTGCCGCTCCCCCTCCTCCCGGGGCCCCACCCCTCACTCAGCTGCCCCCTGACTCCCACTTCCCCTTTCCACCCCAGGCGGCAGGACTGCAGTAGTTTCTGCTGGGGACAGGCATACACACTTGCTCATCACGTGCACACAGGAGGCCGCCCGGCTCTCCCCGCCTCCCGAGCTCTCGGGAGGAGCGCCCTGGAGGAAGCAGAAGGTCTCCAGGGGCCCAGGTGGCTGTGTCTCGGGGTGGAAGGGGGCTGAGGACAAGCCAGAGGCAAGGTCGCCCTGTGTCCCACCTCCCTCTGGTCAGCACCTGGCTGTGGCAGTTCCAGGCAGCTCATGCCTCCCCGAACACGCCCACCGGGGCTCCCCTGGTCCCATTTGGCCAGGGCAGGTCCACGCTACCACCTGGACACATGGGATCCTGGGAAACGGAGCCCCTGGCCTTTGCAGCATCTGTGTGGGAGGTGGGCTCCCTCAGCCAGGGAGGCAGGAAGGAGGGGCGGCTGGTAGGAGCCAAGGCACAGGCCTGTGGGGCCCTGGAGGGAGATGCCACCACAGGGATGGAGGGGGAGCTGGCAGAGAGATGGGAGGAAACCCAGGCGTGGTCAGAGACCCGGAGGTGAGGGCCTTTTAAGAAGCGGTTGGCAGTGTCCCCTTGGGGCGGGAGAGGCGAAGGTCTCTGAGCATCCAGTGTGTCAGCACCGAGTGGCTGGGGTGGGAGGTGGTGCAGCAGGGTGACAGGCCAGGGAGCTGTGAAAGCGGAGGCAGCGAGGTGGGTGGCAAGAAGAAAGCCAGAGACGGAGGTGGCAGCCAAGGGCGGCCAAGGGGCTGCTTCTAAGAAGGGAGCCCCTTTCCTTGAGTCAAGCCACTGGAGACCCCAGCGTTTGTGACTGGACAGGGTCCATGGCAGGAGGAAGGGGGGCCTAGAGTGGGGGACAGCCCAAGGGGCAAGGTCCGAGGACCCCCACCCCCAACCTGAGGGCTCTCAGCCCCCACTTTGCAGACTGGGAGACCAAGGCACAGAGGCTGCTGCCAACCACGGGATTCCGGCCTGGGCTTCTGCCCTCCTCTGCGTTTTTGTGGTTAAGGTTGAGTCATTTTTCTGGGACATCAGTTCTAGTCATTTTGGAGGCCACTCCTCTAGAGTTTTCAGCAGTCAGTCCTTCAAAAGAAATCCGAGACTTGAGCCTTTCAACTTGGGTCCGCTCTGTCTACCGTGCAGTCTCAGGTTTTGCTCAAGTGTAACTACAGAGCTGTAATGAAGTGTTCTCGCGAGTTCCCCTTTCCTGCCATTTCGGTCTCATCTCCTCGGCTCCTGTGTCCACGTTCGGGGGCCCTGCACCGTGTGGGACGGCCGGCGCTGCCCAGCTGCGCGTCCTGGGTTCCAGTCCCAGCCTGTGGGGTTGCTGCATCGTCCAGAATCAACCCCGCCCCGGGATAGTACCAGGCACCCTGGGACAGTACCGGGCACCCTGGGACCGCCTGCTGGGAAATCAGCTGGTCAGAACCATCCCTGATGGGCTCGGAGGGTGGGGCTGGGTGTTTTAAACTGTCACCTGGGATCCTGGTTTCATTCGGGTACGAGGAGGCCAGCAGAGCAGGAGACGACTGCCATGAAAAGACAGTTTGTTACTCTCAGTGCCCAGGGAGGAGGGGCGTGCCAGCCACGCAGGGCCACAGGGGGAGCACCAGGGTCTGGGAGGGGAAAGCACCGTGAGAGCCTTTGTTGTGGTTTTCCAGGAAGAAATGGTGAGGCAGGGTAAGCAGCCCATTGGGCTTCGGATTGGCTCGTTGGAATAATCTGGGGGCTCTGGGCTGTGGGGGTGGTTCCTTGTTGTCTGGTATGTGGCCCTGGGATGATGAGGGCAGAGGACTATTTCCTCTCGGGTTGTAAAACTGGGCAGAGGTGGCAAAGGGGGTTTTGGACTCAGGATTGGTTGGTTTGCATGAAAGGTGTGCCGACCCGCCCGTCATTCACCCTGTCTAGAAGTTAGCTGACCTGGGTGGGGCAGTCCCTCCCCAGCAGAGAGGCCCCCCGATGCCGGAGCATCGAGAATACAGAAACCAAGAAAGTATGGTCCACATATAGTTCCTACACTGGGTCGGCTGCGTTCCCTGCTGCACCCCGGCCCTTAGAGCAGAGTCGGCACACGGCAGGGGTTCAGTGCATCCTTCCTGAAGGGACAACTGGGGCCCTGTCCCCTGCGAGGCTCGGGCTGTGTTTGCAAAGGGCTGGCATGTGTCGCAGCCGGGAGAAGCGGCCTCGTCCCCACGGCAGCCTGTAGCTCAGGGGGCTCTGACGGGTCACCCCAGCTTCAGGCCTCGGTGCCTCCCCCTTGGAGCCGCAGCACATCCTCCCGGGCCAGCATTCTCATCTGCAGAATGGGGATGCTGTGACGCGTCTCAGTGGCTTGTGAAGATCCACGGGCTCGGGGCTCAGGGGTCTGGGCTGGAGGGGTCCTCAGTGGGGCCGGCACAGATTAGGGACCCCAAACCTGGTGTGCACCCGTATCCCCTGGGAGCCTGTTAAGGTACAAACTCCCAGGCCACCGACTCCTGAGTCAAGCCTCTGGTGGAGGGGCCTGAAAGTATTTTCGACATATTTCAGATGCTTGCAACCCCAGCAAGGGTGGCGTCATCCTCTCCTCTCTGTAAAGATGTCAAAATCCACCCTGGGCTTCAGAGCGCTGGGGTCAGCCTTTAGCAAAGGGGCGATTACAAGAGACAAGGAAACCACTTCTGCGTTTGCCGTTGAAGGCATGATGTCACACCGGGCCCCTTCCATCAAGGGCTCTCTCCAGCGTGGTGTTGGGGAAATCTAACTCACCAAGGAACTGGCACGTTTCCCCTTTTCCAGGAAGGACAACTGAGTAATGTCCCCTATTTCCCTTTTTACCCCAGGTGCCAGGAAGCTCAGACAAACCCAAAGCTCAGCTGCAGCAACCCCTCACTTGGCATATTTGTCTTCTCCTTTTCTCTTTGGTTCTGATTGTCACTTTCATATTCCTAGCTTTTCATATACATAGGTGATGGTTTGGGAGACAAATCTAAAGGGAAGAAAGGCAAAGAGGGAGGGAGAGAGGGAGGAAAAAAATCTCAGGCAAGATAAGAGTGCTGTGGTCAGGGGAGACCACACTTGAAGTCTTGGCCTCCAGCCTGCGGTGTGCCCTTGGGCCACTCACTCACATCTCTGATTCCCTCTGACCTCTGGACCACCTCTCAGTTTCCTTTGCAGGTTCACCCTGTCTGTCCTGAACTATTTGTTCCTTTATTCGTTCAACACACATATTTGAAGTGCCTACCTGTTCTGCTGTGTAACAAACGGCCCCAAACTTCTTAGTGGATCTAAACAATGTTTCGTTTGCTCATGAATCTGCAATTGAGGGAGGGGTCAGTGGGGGCAGCTGTCGCTGCTCCACTCGGTGGCAGGCAGGGTGGCTCAAGGCCGGGCCTGGACTGTCTGATGGCTCCCTCACATGTCTGGTGGCTGGTGTGGGAAGATCTAACAGCAGGGGCCTCCAATGTCTGGAGTCCTCGGGCATCTCCCTTGCTCTGTATGGCCTCTACCCGTGGTCCCTCCAGCATGGCAGCCTCTTTCTTTATCACACGGGGCCCCTGTCCCCACATTGACACCCCCAAGTCCTTGCTTTCCGCCCGGGCTCTCCTCTGACTCCTGACCTACATTTCCAGTTTCCCACTGGAAGCGTCTGAGTGTCTCAGTGGCCCTCAGCTCGTGGGTCCCAAACTGCCTCTCATTTCTCTTCTGGGTCCTTCAGCTGGTGGCCGCGGCTCTCACATAGCCCCGGGGCCACATTGGGAGTAAGTGTCACCACCTCCAAAACGGGTTAGTGGGTGGGGAAGAGACGCCAACTTCTGAGCCACTGGCTGGTCCCGCCCATTTTCCAGTGCTCAGCCCAGGGTCCTCGTCCTCACTCTGAGGTCAGTCGTCCCCGTGCCAGCGTGGCACTTCTGTTAATCAGAACCTTCAGTTATCTGGAAGCCGGGTCCCTTGGCCAGGCTGGGCCGCGAAGTCACGTCCAGGGATGGTGACAGAGACCACCGAGCTGCCAGTCCCTGAATTTGGAGTGTTCTGCTGGAAGGGCCTTCAGCGTGTCTGAGACCTCTCCCCTTATGGTTCCAGAAGAAAAATCCACCCCGGGGGTGGGCGGGGCAGAAGTGGGAGGGGGAGTTCCCCGGGCCCTGAGTCCTGGTTTTCATTCTCTTGTCCTCTGGTCCTTTCTGTTCCCTCAGCTGTGCCTTGGGCCTTGACCTTCTGCCCACATCAGGCTGTCAGCGTGCCGGGGAGGAGGCCGTGTCTGGTTTCTCTACGTGTCCCCAGGCCCACAGGGCCATGAGACGGCCCCTCACAGATGAGGCATGCGACGGGCCTGAAGTCGGCACCACAGGGTTGGGGACAAAGGCCTCCTGGCTCCCACCTGCCAGAGCTCTCGACCTGTGCCTGACGGGGTCTGCAGGCTGCAGGGCCTCCCAGGTGGGGTCACATGGGAGGGTGCGGCCCAGGACGGTCCGGAAAGCACGGGGCCTGTGCTGGGGCAGACCCAGGCTTGCCCCTGGCTCTGTCCCTCCCAGCTGTGTGCCGGGAGCTAAGGTATCACACGCTGAGCCTTGGTCTCCAACTCTGCAAAATGGGACTGTTGGCTCGTGTATTCCTGAGGCCCGCCCAGAATGTTCCCTGGGAGGCACGGGGCCGCGGAGACAGACCCAGGGCCCAGGGCATCCAGGGAGTGGTTAGCAGACCCTGCCAGGTCCTCCCTCCACCCCCAGCTGCCGCCTGCAGGGACTTCCCCTCTTGGGCCTCAGTTTCCTTTTCTGTAAAAGCAGAAGATGACTGCAGTGCCCACAGGGGAGGGTGTGGGGATTCCAGCTGGCACAGAGCAGCCAGCGTCAGGGCTCAGAACCGGCTGAGTGAGTGGGAGGGATCTGTCTGGGTCTGTGAGCGAGGAGCAGCCACGAGGAGGAGCCAGACAGGGGGAGGCCGGGGCGTCTGGTCCCCCTCCCTCACCCGCTTCCTCCTCCCTGTCCTCGGAGACCAAAACCAGCCCGCGGGCTCCACCCTGTGGTGGCCGAGGGAATGCCACTCAGAGAAGCCACAGCCTGGGGCTCCCCTATCTGCAGGGGGAACCTCTGAGGGCCCTTCACCCGGACCCCAGGGTCTGTGGGTGGGTGACTGTAGCTGGGGCCAGGGCAGAGTCTCGCAGCTCCCTCTCTGTCTTCCCTTTCGCTCTCCATCGCATCCCTCCCGACTGTCCATTGCTGGCCTCAGGATGGGGATGGCGGTGGTGAGTGGCGGGTTGGGGGCTGTGGGTGGGGGGTAGGGAGGTGCTGGGCTGGTAGGCAGAGCTGGGACCAGGTGAGGCGGATGAGGTTGTGCAAGTGCTAGATCTTTATTTAAATTTAAATAAATAAATTTAACTTTATTTTTGATAATTTGTTCATCATGATGTTTTGCACTGATTTTGATTTGTAAAGCTATCATATAAGGTGTTATTTATCTTGACTGGTGAACTTTTGGCCTCCCCTTAGGTTCTGCACCCAAGATGAGGGCCTCCCTTGCCTCTCCCTGGCTCAGCCCTGTTGGGGGTAGGTGGGGAGTGACTGGGCTGCAGCCAGAGGATGGGGACAACCTCACAAGGAATCTTCCTGACTCCATCTGGTGGTGTTCATTCACCCACCTGCCCATCCTCCCTCCATCTTCCACCGTCCATTCTTCCATCCGTCCCTCCATTGCCCATCCATCTGTCCATATGCACAGCGCTTAAGAACTTGCATTCTGCATTTATGGCCTGAGTTTGCATCCTGGCTGCCCATCCTGGTGACCTGTGACGTCCATTCAACACCCACACTTCCCGTTTGATGTATTTTTACACTTAAAAATTATTCATATAATACTTGAATACATTGTTTAAAAATCATCTATTAATCTCTAATCTTCACAGACATTCAGTGAGATAGATGTGATCATCCCCATTTTATAATGAGGAGCTGAGGCCCGGAGGGTAAGGTGTCCTGTCCAAGGTTCCATGGTCTATGAGTGATAGCAACGTGAGACCTGAGAGTCTAGGTCACAAAGCCGGCCACGTCCGTCTTCCCCCGTCACTGCGTCTCCTGAGGGTGGAGCGAGGTCCAGAGGGCCCTGGAGAGCCCGTCGGACGGCAGACAATCCACAGACGATTCTATGCACGTGATGAGTTCTGCGAACAGGTGTGAACAGGTAATGATGGATTCTCGGTGGGGAGAACCCGTGAAGGGGGCACGGAGGAGGGTGTTGTGTGAGTTGGCTTGGAAGAGAGAAGGCCGATGAAGGAAGGGCCTTGAGTGGTGGGAACAGCATGTGCAAACTGCAGCAGTGGAGACTGAGCGGGTGACATCTAGGCACGTCCTGGGCTGGAGCACTTGCTGTTAGGTGAGTGAGTCTGTGTGTGCGGCTTTGGCGAGGGTGGGGGATGAGCCTCAGAAGAGAAGCAGGATCAGACTGGGAGAGGTTTTTGGACGCTGGAACACAGCTGACATTTCTTGTCTCACCTGCCTGTAACAGGGACAGAAAGGAAGCAGCCTTGGCGGGAAATTCCTCTTGTACCGGACGCCACAGAAGGGCATTCACATCCCTTGTATCAAGGGTGGCTCACCACACCCCTGCCAGGTGGCTGTTGTGATCCCGTTTCAGTGACGAGTGAGGCTGAGCCTCAGAGAGTTTCCATGATACCCCCGGGTCACACAGCCAGACGGCGGGGAGCTGGCAGCCAGCCCCAGCTCTGACGTGCACTTTAGAAAGGTCGCTCTCACTGTCATGTGAAAGAAGGACTTGGTAAGACAGAGAAAAGCAGAGAGACTCAAATGATCTTCACAAGGGGGCCAAGAGCATTCAGTGGGGGAAAGGGCTGTCTTTTCAATGAGTGGTGCTGGGAAAACCGGATCTCCACATGTGAAAGAAGCAAGTTAGTCCCTACCTCACGCCGTACATGAAACTTCACTCAAAATGGATCAGGGACCTAAGTGTAAGGCCTAAAACAGTAAAACTCTTAGAAGAAAACACAGGACCAAAGATTCATGATGCTGGATTTGGTGATGATTCCTTGCATAAGACTCCAAAGGGACAGGTAACAAAAGGAAAAATAGACAAATTGGACTTCATGAAAATTTAAAAATTTTGTGCATTAAAAATTACTGTCAACAGAGTAAAAAGGTAACTCCCAGAATGGGAGAAAATATTTACAAATCATATATCTGATAAGGAATTAATATCCAGAACATACAGAGAAGTAAAACTCAACAACAACAAAAAACCCAAATCAAAAATGGGCAAATGACTTGAATTGACGTTTTTCTAAAGAAGACATACAAATGGCCGATAAGCACATGAGAGATGATCAACACCACTGATCATGAGGGAGATGCAAATCAAAACCGCAGTGAGTACCACCTCACACCCATCAGGATGGCTGTTATATTAAAAAGCAAACAAATGGAAAATAAGAAGTGTTGGTGAGGATGTGGACAGACTGGAACCCTCGTGCACCTTTGGTGGGAATGGAAAAAGGTGCAGCTGCTGTGGAAAACCGTGTGGTGGTTCCTCAAAAAGTTAAAAATAGAGTTACTATATGACCCAGAAATTCCACCTCTGGGTATACACCCAGAAGAACGGAAAACAGTCTCGAACAGATATTTGCACACCCATGCGCACAGCAGCATTATTCACAACAGCCAAAATGCGGAAGTAACCCAAGTGCCCGTCAACAGATGAGCGGATAAACAAAATGGGGCACATCCATACCATGGAATATTATTCGGCCCTAAAAAGGAGGGGAATTCTGACACGTGCCACAACACAGATGAGCCCTGAGGACATTAGGCTGAGTGAAGTAAGCCACAAAAGGACAAATAGCGTATGATTCTCTTCATATGAGGTCCCTACAGTAGTCAGACTCATAGAGACAGAAAGTAGGAGGGTGGTTGCCAAGGCCTGGTGGAGGGGGATGCGGAGTGACCGTTTAAGGGGCACAGTTTCAGTTTTACAAGATGAAAAGAGCTGTGGGGGGAGGTGCTGGTTGTACAACATGATGACTATGCTTAATAGCAGGGAACTATCACTTAAAAATGGTCAAGGCAGTAAATTTGATGTTCTCTGTACACACAACACAGTGTACACATAGAGACACAACAGAGTGTGATGGATTCACGGATCTGGAGCCCCACAGCAGGATGCAGAAACGTAGCTGGGCGTCATCGACATGCAGGTGACCACAAGGGCACGATCTGCACGAGCTTGCTCATGGAGGCTTTGAGGAGAGAAGAGGACTGAGGTCAGATCCCTCTAGAGCTCAGCGGTATGGGGTCCAAGCTGGAGGAAGGGCCCGGAGATGAGGATGAGGTCAGGGAGGTGGAGGGACGGGAGGAGAGTGTCAGGGAAGGCGAGGGAGGGGTCAGGAGGCACCTGGTCCCCCTCGTTCAGAGAGTCTTTGCTCCTTCCTGGGCCCAGCACCCCTCCACTTTCAGTCCGTGTGATTTGTGGGGCTGACCCACCCCCAGCTCCAGGAAGCGGGGAGAGAAGGCCTGGCCTGGGTCCAGCTAATAATATTCCATCTCCTGGCTCTGGCAATTGGCTCAAGAGTGGGCCTGTGACCAACGTAGGGCCTGGAGATTCAATCATGGGACTTCTGCTGCAACAACTAGGAAGACGAAACTTTCAGGCTTGAGTTCTAGCTGTGAGGATAATGCCGGTCTGGAGCTGCCAGTGCCACATACAGAGCCTGAGCATTAAGCCAAAGCAGAGGAAAGTGAGTGGGGAGATGGAGAGCAAGAGGGATCCAGTCTGGGTGATAGCATATGAGCTTCTGGATCCATCAATGCCTGAAGCCTGCACAACTGGGTCACCCGAGCCAACCAGTTCCCTTTATGGCTGTGGCAAATACTGAAAGCAGGCTCCCTCCACACTCATTCCCAATCTGTCTCCCGCCTGCCTTCCTCTACCACAGAGTCTGAAAAGCTGAGTCATTATTTCCAAGCCTCCTTTGCAGCCAAGGGTGACCATGAGACACTTTCTGGCCAATGAGGAAGCCCCTGGGGAGGGTGCCCCTTCCCGAATAAAGGGAAGTTCTCATTAGCAGAATGCCATTTTTGTCCACTTTCTCGCTGCTTGGAATGTGGGTGTGAGGCAAGGAGGCGCAGCCGCCATCTTGCAGCTACAAGGCAACAAGCACGAGATGCAGGACAAGCACTAAGGAGGATGGGACCAAAACACAGGCTGAGCCCAGGTTCCTGACGGCACTGTGGGGCTGTGGCTCCAGGCCTGGGCTGCCCCGTCCTGACGTCTTGCAGAGCGAGGCAATGAGCCCCTGCCACTGGGTTTCTGTTTCCCACGTGGAGTGGTGTTGGCTGACACACAGAGCCAGGTGAAGGACCCAAACCAGTGCAAGGCGAGTGTTTAAAAAGCACTTAAAAGGGGAGAGAGTGGCTGCCAGCCACACGATGCGGACAGGCTGGGAGAATGGGGCCCATGATGGAGCCGGGGGGCTCCCTCCCCTTCCAGTTACTCTCCCTTCACTGGCTTCCCTGAACCATGGAGCCTGGAAAGCTAGAAAAACTGCTTCTCCCGGATCCCTTGCAGCTAGGGTTCTGGTGAACTCGATTCTGCCGGTTAGATCTGCTCGTGAGGTCGGCAAGGTGGCTGTCCCCTTGCTGCTCTCAGTGGTTGTGAGCATCGAGGGGCAGTTGTATCAGAGGAGGCAGCAGCTGGACTCTGTGACCCAGTGTCCAGGCACTGGCCTCCTGAGGGGTGAGAGATGAGGGCAGCGGTGCTGGTAGCTTCCTGGGCCCTGGCGGCAGCCACAGTGCTGTGTCTGGGGGTGGCCTCCAACTCTTCACCTTCCTGCCTGTGGCCTCGGCAGCAGCTGCCCTCGGTCAGTTCTGCGGTGTTCTGGCGGTTGCTCCTGGAGACCCCCCCCACTCAGAGAGCACTTCCTGTAAGCACCGAATTCCCCATGTTCAATCCCTTTCTGCTCCAGATACCTGAGTGGTTTCTAGTCCCTGCACCAAAACACAACTGGTGCAGGATGGAGACGTGACCTTGGGTTTAGGAAACTGGAAGTCACAGGCGACCTTTGAGAGAGCGGTTTCAGTGGAGTGGTGGCGAGTGCAATCATTTTGGAGCCCTGTTTGTGCCTCTAAGAACATGGCCTAATCCACAGAAGGGAGCTGAGTTCCAGAAGGACAGTACCATGGAGGAAACTGAGTTTGTACATTTGGTTCCCAAATGTGTCCTTGGCTCATGGGGGTCCCTGCTCCCCAGCCCTTCTTGGCCCCATAACTGGACCCTCCATTTTTGTGTTTAATGTCTGGGTCTGGTCCCCCTCCAGCCAGACCACAAAGGAAACCAGATTGCAGCGGTGAGGGGTTTCCCAGAAGGCCTAGCGAGGAGACGGTGTGGGCTGGGGGAGGGGGGGGTGGCAGCTGTGAGGACGAGGAGACAAGGCCCTGGGGCTGTTTCTTTGTAAGATGAGAGAGACTCCACGTGGGAAGGAGTGAATGTGAGAAGGAAGTTGAAGACACTGGAGAAAGAGCAGAACAACATCCTGGAGGAGCGGGAGGAGCAGAAGATGAAAAGGGAAAAGCTGGCCTCGCAGACACAGTGATTGACGCTTCCTGAGTGTCTGTGGCTGGCTGGTCCCTTACACATGTCACCTCGGCCTGTGCTCTGGGCTCTCCAGGGAGCGGTGATGCCGCTTGCTGAGGCCACACAGCCTCTAGCGGGTGGAGACGGCGGGGGTTGAACCCACAGTGGGAGAGGGAGGAAGCTGGAGGAGGACACGGGCGGTCTCTAGATGGGTTTGGGGCAGTGGAAACTGAGGCCATCTCCTGAGGGAGAGGGCTGGTGGCCCCAGGATGGCGGTGTCGGGGAGGGTGTGTGCGAAAGCGGGCCCTCTAGCCATCAGCAGGGAACGGCTGAGGCTGAGGGGGGAGCTCGCAGGGGTGCGCGGGTGGGTCTGGAGGTCAGGTCCCGGGGTGCGGTTGGAAGGACAAGGAAGGAAGGAGTTAAGGGTGCTTTGGGTGTCGTGCAGGAAGAGGGATCTGGGAATGGGCTGCTGGTTGGGGATGTGGAGAGAGGGAGGGAGGGAGGGAAAGGCAGGCCAGGGTATGTGCCCAAAGCCAGCGCAATGAAGCTGGGTGGGGGCGGGGTGAGCAGGGCCGGGAAAGCCTGGAGGGGGACACAGATCTGGCCCAGGCAGCCCTTAGGAAGGTTTTCCTGTCTCCTGGTCCCCTCCCAGTTCCTCTGTCATGCAGCTCAAGGCAGAGGAGGAGGCCGCTCCGGGGAGGCTGCGGGGCCGGTCTCCGCCCTGCCTGTCTTGAGTCGCCCTCCTTCCCTGGTGACCTCCAGCTGCTGTAAATACGTCTGCATCGGGACAACTCCACGCCGCGTCTCCAGTCTGGATCCTTCCCCTTGCTCCAGCCTCATCCTCCAGCTGGATGCCTGACACCTCCCTGTCCAACACGCTTCTCCACCGAAATGTCCAGAACGGAAGCCTTGATTCCTCACCTGCAGACCCTCTCCTCCCACGGTCAGCCCTCTCCTGGGTGAATGGCGCTTCCAGCCGCCAAGTCGCTGAGAATGAAACTGGCACCCTCCTTGACTCCTTTAGCAAATCCTGCAGACTCTACGAAATACATCCTGGGTCCGGTCACTTCTCGCCTCCTCCACCATCACCTCCCTGGTCCAAGCCTCCGCCCCCTCTCGCCTGGACAGGGGAGTGGCCCCGCAGGGTCCCCCGGCTTCGGTCCTGTCCCACGAGGGTCTATTCGTCACACGGCCACCAGAGGGCGCCCTCTAGATTCGGATCTCGCGGTTTCCCACTCACAGCGTCAATGGAAACTCGGTAGCGGCGCCCCCAGGTCCTGCCGCCCCTCTTCCCGGGGTGCTTGCTTCGAGCCCCACAGGCCCTCTGGCTGCCCTGACGCGCCCCGAGCTCCTCCTGCCTTTGCCCTCGGCAGGCGCCCACCTGCATGTTCTTCCCCATCTTTCAGAGCTGGGTCTGCCCTTCCCCTCCCTTCTCCATCCTTCTCTTCTGTCACCCTCCTTTGCTATTTTTTCATGGCACTTTCACCAGTCGTCTTAGCGTTATATTCGTTATCTTGTTTATCGTCTGTGTCCCCACTGGGATGTGAGCTCTCTGGGGGCAGGGACGTCGCTCTCCCACTGTCATTTCCCCAGGGCGAGTTGAATGGTGACGAGTGCACAGGGGACTTGCAGGCAGGAGGCCATCGTCCCTTCCCGGGTCTGGGCCCCACGGTAGGTGTCTTCCCCTCCCTGCTCAGCATCAGAAGCCCCGGCCCACACAGCATCGGAGCAGGCAGAGCTGGAGGACTGACTCATGGCCAGAGCACAGGAGGAGGGCGGGAGGAAGGGGCTCCATGGAGGAGGGAGAGTCAAACCCGAGACCCGCCCACTGGAGGAGATGGGGGATCCAGTGGATGGAGTGGAGAGCTGCCCCGAGACTCCAGGCCTCTGTCACGAGAGCAAAGGCGTGTCCGTATCTTGGCTTGTTCTGTGCAGTCCGCGTGTGTGCCTGAGGGCTGGCAGGCCGGCAGAGGCTGGGGTCTCCGCTCCTGCCCTTCCGTGATAGGGTAGGGACTGGGTCAAGTAGTAGGGAGGTGAGTGGTGGGTGCTGGGGGCTCTGGTGAGGGATGCCGGATGCTGAGTCTTGGAGGAGAAATAGGATCTGGTCAGGCAGGAGGGGGCGGACAGGGACTTCCAGGCGGAGGGCACGCAGGTGCAAGGACACACTGAGCGTAGCTTTGAAGACCTTCCAGGGGTCTGGCCTGGTGATGGCAGAGGGAGGCAAGAGCTGTAGTGGGGAGGGTGGGCGAGGACAAGCCTGGAGACTGCCACCTTGAAGGAGAGGGGGCCTCATCCGAGGGAAAATAGGAACACTCTGACACGCGCGCATCTGTGCACTCCTGTGGAGAAAGGCTGGGTTCTAACTACAGCTGCGAGGTGGGCAGTGAGGGAAGGAGCTGGATTTAAGAAATGTTTCCGAAGGAGAAGCCACAGGCCCGAAGGTGCCTGGATGCTGGGACTGAGAGAAGGGAAAGAGCCGAGAATGCTGCCTGGTCCAGAAACAACTTAGAATACATGTGCGGATTTAGTAGGAGATGAAGGTAGCTTTTCAGTCAGTGGGGAGAAAATACACTGTTAGATGTCGGGCAATGCGTAGCCATCTGGCAAAAGATAAACAGGGTCCGTGCCTCCCACTGTCCAACAGGATAAGACAAGATGTCCCAGAGAACCAAATGTGAAAAGTGAAGCTGTAACATAGACGCAACTGGAGAAGAACATTGTAATAACATCATTTCAGGTGACAGAGGCCTTTCTAAGAATCACAAAGATGGGCCGGCCCAGAGGCCGAGTGGTTAAGTTTGCGTGCTCCGCTACGGCGGCCCAGGGTTTCGCTGGTTCGGATCCTGGGCGTGGACATGGCACCACTCGTCAGGCCATGCTGAGGCGGAGTCCCACATGCTACAACTAGAAGGACCCACAACTAAAATATACAACTGTGTGCTGGGGGGATTTAGGGAGGAAAAAAGCAGAAAGAAAAAAAAAAAGAAGATTGACAACAGTTGTTAGCTCAGGTGCCAATGTTTAAAGAAAAAAAAAAAAGAATCACAAAGAACCCAGAAGCCATGAAAGAAAACACTGTTGAACTAAATGACATATTATACGTATAAAGACGTCTGCATGCTCAGGCCACTACTAGTAAAGACAGTGACAGTCTGGGGAACATGGTCGTAACTCATGTAACAAAGAGCTAATTTCTCTAAAAGGGAAATCAAGGAAAAAGACCAAACCAAAGAAGAAGATGGGCTGAGGGTCTGAAAACACAGGCCACAGAAAAGGGAAATACCAGGGGCTTTTAACTCTGAAAAAATGCTCACTCAGACTAAAAGAAATGCAAATCAAATCCACTGCTATGGCAATTTTTGCTGACTGGAAGGTCAAGCATAAGAAAGTTGCCTAAAAGAGAAAGCAGGGAAAGGAGTTTTCCAGAGCATTGCTGGTGGGGGGAGGCGAGCGGGTCCAGCCCCTGTGGAGGGCATCTGACACAATGACACGTCCTTTCACCCAGCGCCCCTCCCGCAGGGGGCAGCCTGCAAGCACTCGCCCCCTCACACAGGGCGTGCACACGCTGTATGGGGCCGCGCAGCCGGGGTGGCAGAAGGTGGGGGAACCACGCCGACTTCCGTAGGAACGAATCAGGTTGGTTCTTGCACACCTAGACAGCGGAATTCTGTTCAGCTGCAAAAAAGAATGAGGAAGCTCTTTATGAACAGATGGGAGCCAGGTAAACATTGCCAGGTAAACAGTGGCAATGTGCAGGACACAGGCCTCACGGGCTGCCTTTTGTGTGAGAGAAAGGAAATAATGCATTTTTCTGCTGGAATACCCCTGGAAGGACCCACAAGAAACTGGCCACGGAGGTGGTCTCCTCAGGGTGGACTGGGTGGCTGGGAGACAAGCTGGAAGGCTGACTCATCGTGATAAGCTCTTTTGAACCTTTTGAATTTTGGACCATGCGAATGTATTACTCATTCAAAGGTAATATGAGAATAGTAAAATGTAACAAAAACACTTAAGAAAATGTTTGCTGTCTGGGTCCCAGTTTAGGGAAGAGGGATGGTTGTGTTGTCCTGGGGTGAGACGTGGGGAGGACTGTTGAGTTTGAGGGGCCAGTGGGTGTCAGCGTGGGTGAGGGGCCTCTCCAGCAGGCCTCCGGGACGGCGATGGAAGCCAGGGGGTGGCTGAGATGGCCCGAGGGTGTAAAGAGAAAGGCCAAGACAGCGTCCTGAGGAGCAGGTGTGTGAAGTCGAGGGGCAGGAGGGTGCCCCGGCTCTTGGGGACCAGGAGGAGCAGCTCTCGTCAGTGCATCATTGAAGGGTGGACTGTGGGTCCCAAGGGAGGGCTCCCTGGGCTCCAAAAGGGGGGCAATGGGAGCCTGGCTGTGCTGGGTCTCTGGGTGTGTCTGGGGCACAGAACCTGACCCGAGGACAGAAGGAAAGGCCCTGATAAAGAGAGGGGCCCACAGTCGGCACTCAGGGCTTTATGGGGATCTCCTGGGAGAAAAATCCCCTCCCTGAGCCCTGAATTTGCCCCATGGAGCCTTTGGGCCAGAGTGTGGCTCCTCCAGCAGAAGGAGGGAGGTGACTGGTACCTGAGGGGCCCAAGGTGGTCAGCCCAGGGGGCTGGTTGGGGGTGGGAATAGTCATCAGTGTCTGTCTGACTCGGTCCCCTAGGAATTTGACCTCAGAGTCCAGTCACTCTGGGAGGACCTTGCCAGGCTGCCCTGGGGACTGCCCAGAGCTGGCTACCCCTCTTCCAACACCTCTCTCGGTTGTGATGCTGAGCATGGGGCTGACCCAAAATGGAGTGGACCTCCACCCAGACGGGTCCCCAGCACTGCCCCCAAGGCGTCTGCCAGAGACACTGAGGGCACCCTCGCCCCTGGGGTTCCTTTCCTTTCTTTCTTTTTTTTTTTTTTAAACAAAGCTCTTATTTCTATAATAATTTATTAAGTGCCAGATATTAGAATATACTTAGAAAATGTTGGCTACCATTTTAATAATTCTAAAATTGTATGCATTTGATGACATAGCCCAAGGATTTATAAAGCAAAGGTAAGAGTCAAGAACGACAAGGAGAATTGACAAATCCACCATCAAGGTAGGAGAGTTAGCACATCTTTCTCAGTAGCTGATCGATCAAGCAAGACGAGTGAAAGCGATTTGTAATGATATAAAAGATGTGGGGGGCCGGCCCCGTGGCCGAGTGGTTAAGTTCGCGCGCTCCGCTGCAGGCGGCCCAGTGTTTCGTTGGTTCGAATCCTGGGCGCGGACATGGCACTGCTCATCAAACCACGCTGAGGCAGCGTCCCACATGCCACAACTAGAAGGACCCACAACGAAGAATACACAACTATGTACTGGGGGCTTTGGGGAGAAAAAGGAAAAGAAAAAAAATTAAACAAAAACAAAAACAAAAACAAAACAAAACAAAAAAAAAGAAAATCATAGTGACAATCTTAAGATACTTAGGACTAAAATACAATAAGATATTACATATCCAAATTGCAGATGGTGGTAAATTTTATGTTATGTGTGTTTTAGCACAATTTAAAAAAAAAGTTGTAGATTACAGCTAAAGCAGTATTTGAGGAAAATTTATAGCCTTAAGAGCTTGTATTAGGAACAAAACAAGGCTGAAAACTCATGAACTAAGCATTCAAAATTGAGGAGTAAAACAAGAACAATAGAATAAACCCAAAACAAGAGAGAAAGGAAATAATAAGATAAGAAGATAAGAAGAGAATTTAAATAAGTGGAAAAACTTGTACAGTAGAAAGGACTAACAAGGCCAAAAAATTGGTTCTTTGAAAAGGGGACTATAATAACAAATTTGGAGAGCAATTACAAACAAAGTTTGGAGGCAAAAGTAATCAAAATGGTATGAAAAGGAGGGATATAACAATTAAAAAGAAGAGACTAAAAAGATAATACTATGAATAGCTTTATATCAATGAATTTGAAAACTCAAGCAAAGAAGAAAAATATATAAAATATTCCTAGAAAAATATATAAAAGATGACTCAAGAAGTAATAGAAGGGGCTGGCCCGGTGGTGCAGCGGTTAAGTTCGCATGTTCCACTTCTTGGCGGCCCGGGGTTCGCCGGTTCGGATCCCGGGTGTGGACATGGCACCGCTTGGCACACTGTGCTGTGGCAGGCGTCCCACATATAAAGAAGAGGAAGATGGGCACGGATGTTAGCTCAGGGCCAGTCTTCCTCAGCAAAAAGAGGAGGACTGGCAGTAGTTAGCTCAGGGCTAATCTTCATCAAAAAAAAAAAAAAAATAGAAATTCAAAATAATCCTATATCCGCTAAAGAAATTGAGTTGGTAGTTTAAAATCTACCATTTCTTCCTCCCACATAATTCCCAAACCAGCACAGATGCTTTATAAATATTCAAGGAAGAGATGACTCAATATTATCCAAACTTCTCTAAAAATAGAATAAGAGATAATATCACCAACGAATTTAATGAAACTAGTATAACCTTGATACCAAAAAAAAGAGACAGGGATAATACGAGAAAGGAAAATTACTGGCCAGTCTTCCCAATGAACACCTCCCTCTTCTTCCGGAATATTGGCCATGTGAAGCCAGAACATATAAAAGACACCATCATGGCTGCCTTCCTTGGAGCAGAGTTTAAGCTGCTATGAAAAGAAGACCCCAAAACACACTGGCCTAAGGAAGACAAAGTGTGTTTCTCTCGCTTCCAGAGGTCAGTGGTCCTGATCTGCCATCCCCCACACATCCAGGATTGGCCAGCTTTTCTGCTTCCTAGAAGGTGGGGAGAGGGAAAAAAAGATGCACGGGACAAATGGTTTCGCCTTCAAGGAGATGATGACTCAGAAGCTGCACACATCACTTCCACTCAGACCCTTTCCCCCCAGACTTAATCCGTGCGGCAGGAGGGGCTGGGAAACGCGGTCTTCAGGCTCGGGAGCAGGGGGCTGGCTACAAGTCTTGGAGCTCTGCTCAGAAGAAGAGGCAGAGAGGGGCTGCTGAGGGGCAGTCAGCCGCCTTTCCCCGAGCGACCCAGTTAGGTCTATGCAGGAGCACACGGGGAAGTGAGCATTAGAACACGTATTAATGTTATTCACAGCGTCTCCATAGATACGAAGAAAACATTCAATAGAATTAAACACGGTAAAAACAAAACTGTTGTTACTAAGAATAGCAGGAAAACTTCTTTAACTGATGACAACATCAGCCAAAAGCCTACATCGTGTTCGATGATGAAACACTAGAGGCATTCTTTTTAAAATCAGAAATAAGACAAAGATGCCCACCGTCACCGACTCTGTCCAATGCTGCAGTCAGGGCTCCAGACAACCCAAGGAGTTAATGATATAGAAATCGGGAAGGAAGAAATAAAAACTGCCATTTCGCACAAATGGTAAGGTGTCTACAAAGACAGTCTTAGACTTGTTAGTAGCAAAGTATCTAGATAAATTATGATAAGAATTTCCACTCAGGTTTTGCCATATATATAAATCCAAGCTGCAAAATTTGCCATTTTTCCTACAAATAAGCAACACACAGAAAATGCAATTTAAAAGGGGATTAGTTACCAGTGGTACTGAGAGTAATAAGGTATCAAGGGATAAATCTTGTAAAAAATAAAGCGTGTGACCTTTTGGGGGGAAATTATAAAACTTTATCGAAAAATATAAGGAAGAAATATAACATGTTAATGGGCAGGAAGATGAATATTATAAAAGTCTCCATTCTCCCCCAATTCCTCTATAAATTGAATAGAATTCGAATCAGAATCCTGACATAGTTTTTCTTGGAACTTGAGAAGCTTACTGTAAAATGTACACGGAAGAACAAATGGTTAGTGATAATTATAATAATTTTGAAAACGTTCAAGAGAGGAGAATTTGCGCGGCTGGTTATAAAGACATGACATAAAATTAAGGCTGTGTTGGACTGGCTCCAGGATGGACAGACAGACCAGCAGACGGGGAAGCCAGGAGTGGATTCACACACATGCGGACACTCGACGTGACACGGCCCGGCTGCAGGTCAGGGGGGCAAGGAGCGCAGATCCCCAGGAGGTGGTGTCTCAGCTGTTGCTCACGGAGGCAACGAAATTACATCCGTATCTCACAAAAGTTAAAGAAATTCCCATCTCACCACACCCCAAAATCCATCCCAAGTGTGTAAAGACCCGAATATGAAAGGCGAAACTTTAAAAGCTTTAGAAGAAAGTGTAGGAGACCGTCTTTGTGAAATTGGAGGCAGGGAAGGACTTAGGCAAGACCCCCTCCCAAGGCGCAAGTCATCAGGGAGGACACTGAAATGAGACTACGTTCAAATAAAAATTCTGTTTGTTAAAAGTCTCAGCGGATTAGAAGACAGCTCCAAGACTGGACAAGAGATTTGCAATGCGTATAGCAACTTAAGTCTGGAAATCAGAATATACAAAGAACTCCAAATAAACAGAAGAGAATAGAGAAATGCACAAAAGATATGAAAACACAATTTATGGAACAGGAAACACAAAGGTCTAATAAATACTTGCAAAGATGCTCGACACAACCAGAACTAAGTTAATAGACATTCAAAGCACAATGAGACGCCAGTTCACACTCAGGAGGCTTGGAAAAGTATTAAAGCTGTACAGGGCCGAACGTGGGGGAGGCTGTGGACCACGAGGGACCCCTGAAAAATGACAGCTCGGTCTATTGAGGTGGAGGACGTCCGTGCCCTCCAGCTCTGCCGTCCCACTTGGAGAGAAACCTCACACACCTGCCCCGGGAGCCCACAAATATTCGTGACAGAGCTGTTTGTACAGCAAGCCTCGAGAATATCCATTAACAGGCGATTGGATAAATACATCTTGATTTATTCATATTATGGAATATTCCACACCAGCAAAAATAACTAAACCAGAGCTATAAGTTAGACATTGGGTGGAGATTGTGCCTCCCGAATCCTAATGCCTGTGGAGGGGGAGCAGGGAGCTGACTTCCCTGGGTGGCCCCAGGATAAGAACTAGGACCTGTGTGGGACAATCTAGGGTGGTAGATTTGGGCTGAAAAGGAGGAGGGGCTTCCTAACAGTCCTGGCCACCCAAGGCTGGAAAAGACTGTCTCTTAAGGGAATGAGCTCCCCGTCCTCGGAGGTATGTGAGCAGGGGCTGGGGGCTGGTTGGTGGGCAGTGAATACCAGAGAGCGCCAGCATCGGGTACCCGAGGTGCGAGGGCCGGTTGGGTAAAGAAGGCCCTTGTGATCCTCTGCACACGCCCGGAAGCCCTGTGGTTCTGTGATTCAGTGAGTTTGCAAAGTGTGGTTAAAAGAGGACAGGGCAGAATGAATAATCAAGCTGTGACACGTCCCCGAGATGGAACCCTGCTCACTAATGACAGGGGACAAATCGAGGCACATTCAACAACGTGGATGAATCTTAAAAACACACTGAGTGAAAGAACCCTCGTGTAGGAAGCCACATACATACATATGTGTGAAATTCCATACACGTGAAATTCTAGAAAATGCAAAGTAACCTATAACGATAGAAAGCAGATCAGAGCTCTTGTGTGTCGGGGGAGGGACTGCACAGGGTGCCAGGAAAGTTTCCACGGCGATGGAAATGTTGTGTGTGTTCTGTATCTTGATGGTGGTGGCGGTTTCATGGGTGTATATATCTTGTCAAAGTGAATGGAATTTTACACTTTAAATGGATTTATTTATTGTATGTAAACTATATCTCAACATAGATATTTCAAGAAAAAGAAACGGTGAAGAGGACTGGGCAGGAGGCCAGGGCTGTCCATGTCATCACAACCTTGGTCACGTGGATTGGGGCCTCAGTTTCCCCATCTGTGAAACGAGCATATTGGACAAGGAGACGTCGGTTCATTTCCCGTGTGGCGGCTACAAGTGTGTCATCCTGGGCAAGTCAGTGAGCCTCTTGGTGCCTCGGTTTCCTCATCTGTAAATGGGGGAATGGTGGGAGCCACCGCCTGTCCTGTGCTCAGAGCAGTGGCTGCCGCGCTGGACACGCCCACAATCGCCCTCTCCTTCCAGCCCTCGTCACCTGGCTGCTGTCGTCCAGGCTACCTTACTCCTCATCTTGTTCCCCTGCCAACGCTGCCTCTCCACACGGGTGACCCCAGGGCCACCTGCAGACCGGGGACCTCCCAAGAGAGTGGCTTCAGGGGCCCCTGTCACTCAGGACAGGTCACAAGTTCTTCAGGGGTGGCTTTCAATTCTTCTGTGCCTTGTACCCACTGCAGTACCAAGCCCAGAGATAGGTGTTCAGGTGGTGCATAATCAATGCGTGCAGGATGAAGGAGGGAGTCAGAGGGCCCTAAATCAGGGAGGATCTTTCTTGGGCTGTCCTGGAGGAGTGGCTTTCTCAGGATGGAGGACAGGTGCAATTTCAGGGCTGCCTTGGCCACCTGTGGTTGGGCAGGTTGTTTACCGCGTAAGGAAGCTCCACCCCAGGGGGGGAAGGGGAGATAAAACCCAGTTTATGTATCCTTTTCCAAGTCGCGCGGCCATCCTCCTTGGCCGTGTCTTCCCAAAGAGGTGCATGATTCTTTTTTATTTTCTTTTTTTTAAAAACAAATGTTTTATTTTTGAATAATTTTAAATTTACAGAAAAATTGCACAGATAGTAAGAGAGTTAAGGAATTCAGTTTAGTATAATACTGTGAACTAGATTTCGGATTTCTTTTGGATTTCACTGCTTTTTCCACCCATGTTCTTTTTCTGTTCCAGGCTGCACTCCAGGATCCCACATTGCATTTAGTACATCGGTTTTTTTTTAAATTAACACAGGGGCTGTCCTGCGGGCTAGCAGTGGCTGGGAAAGAATGTGAACACAGCGAAGTACCCAGAATAAACGCCTTGGGTGCCTGTGCGGGAGGGAGCCCCAGGGAGTCCTGGGGGACACGTGGCCCGCCTGACCCAGGCTGGGGGTCCAGAGGTGCTCTCCACCGGCCCGCCCAGCCTAGGAAAGTGGAGAGAAGGGACATCAGTGTGTCGGCTGGTTTTAATCACCGAGGCTGAGCGTTGGAGCAGGCCCCTGGGGAGGGTGCGTTCCCTGCCTGCAAAAGCCAGTTTTGCCGACCCTGTGGCCTGGTGGTCAGCTCTGGGGAGGACCAGCCTGCAGGTGTCAGGCGGGAATCCTGGGCTCCGCTCCCCAGGGTGGGGAGCAGGCAGGGCTCTGGCTGCCCAGCAGGCCCTGGCAGTCCACATGCTCCTGTGGGTTTCCGGTCTGTCCTGAGTGAGTTCAGGGTGGGTGGCCAGCGGCCCTGCCCATCCCCCCCACTCCTTGGCCCTGGAGCTGGAGAGGTGCTGGGCACGGGGAGCCGTGACAATGAACAGTACGAGCCAGGTGAGCTTGGAGGCCCCTGGGTCCAGTGCTGCTGGGACCCTGAGCCTACCCATGCCCAAGGGGGCACTCTGCCTCCCCACGAGCTGCAGGACTCAGGCTTTGTCCCCAAGATGGCCTCTGGGGTGCCAGAAGAGTTCGGAGTCACCTGACCCTGGGTTTGATTTCAGGTCAGCTGACTTCTCAGACCCTCTGTTTCTTCATCGTTCAAATGGGCCACGGTGCCTAGTTCCAGGGCACCTGGTCGCACAGGGCTGCCCCCAGCACAGGGCCTGGCTGGCGGGGGCACCACCCCTCACTTCCCTCTATTTCCCCATCTCCATCAGCTGACCCCCACCTCCCTTCCTGCCTCATCACCTCCCCCCATCTCCCAGCCTTCCACGCTCAGGGGTTCTCACACCGGCCCCTGCTTGTGGAGCCTCCATGTCTTCCTCGTGCAGACCCCTCTTGGGCTGTCTCTCCGACACCACCTTTCAAACGCCGGCTTGAACACCACCTCGCAGGGCCCAGCTCTCCCTCTGTGTAACTCTGTAACTCCCCTCCCTGTAGATGCCCCACGGCCCCATCACTTCCTGCCTTGTTTCATGGACTCCCGTGATGAAGGCATATCTTCCCAGGGACCAGCCATAGCTCTTGCATCTTGGACTCACCAGCGCCTGATACTGTGCCTGGCACACAGTGGGCGCTCATTAAATGCTCATTGCTTAGAATTGAGGTGGACTGAATTCTTGGAAGCCTCAAGTTCTTGGAGAACAACTCTGGCCCTGCCCATGGAAGCGAGTCCGCAGCTGAGAGGGTCCCCAGGTCTCCTGCAAGTGCCCCAGAGCAGGGACACCCTGGGGCAGGGGGGTGGCCAGGGCCCAGCCCAGCACTGGAGGGCCCCCTGAGCTGCTCTGCCAGACCGCATGCTCCGCCTTCTGCAAACGGCCATGGGGCAGCGGCTTGGGTAAGTTCCCCTTCCGCTTCCTCCTGCCTCCTGTCCCGCTGCTGCTGCTCCCCTGCTGGTGGCCTCGCCAGGCTCTCCACACCCCTGGTGTCTGCAGAAGTGCTCTACGCCCTGAGCTGTCACCGCCGCTGCCTGCCAGGCCCCGGACACGATGCAGGCCATCAAGTGTGTGGTGGTGGGAGATGGGTAGGTACCTCGCTGAACTTTCTCACAGCCCCCTACCAGGTACACCACCCCCCCCCCCCCCCCCGCCCCCGGCATCCCTGGGGAAGCCCCTGTCCTGCAGATGTAGGAGTCCCTGGGAGGCAGCTGGGATGAGCCGCTCCGTTCTTCTTCCAGGCCCCAGAGGGGGCCCGCGGGTGGGCCGAGGACAGCTTCACTCTCTGCCCACTCCACCCCGGAAGCTGCCTGTGGAGGGTACAGGACTGCAGGTGGGGGTGCCTGGGGCCCCTTGCTTGCACTCCAATAGCTGCAGCAGGTCCCCCATGGGACCTCAGTCTTTAGCCCTCTGGATGCAGGTGGGGGGTGGGGAACAAGAATCTGGCCTTTGTCCCCAGGCTGACCTGGGCTCTACTCACTGGCTTATGCTGCTGTGTGGCCTTGGGCAAGTCGCAGCGCCTCTCTGAACCTCAGCTTCGCCATCCGCAAAGAGGCCTATGCCCCCAGGGTTGTTGTGGAGTCACTTGAGATATTTTGAGTGACTGTCCTTTGCTCAGTAAATGTTAGCCTCCTTCCCTTCCCCTCCCCCCTCCCCCCTCAGCCCGCCTGGCTGGGGAGGATGTGTGGGGCATGTGGGCGAGGAACAGAAGGGGGAGGGGGACGTAAGAGACAGAGTTAGGAAAGGAGGAGGGAAGAAGGAGGGGAGGGTGGCTGGGGCGGGTCATGGGGACAGGCGGGGCTGGGGGGCCTTGGCAGCTGTCAGACCTCAGCGAGCTCCGCTTGTCATGTCCCCCTGTGAGCCTCAGTTTCCTCATCTGTCAAATCACAGGTCTAATATGCCAATCTCTTGTGCCTCCCAGCAACTGTGTCTTAGGGTCCAGCCCACAGGTACATCCTGAGGTTTTGCGTCAGTCCAGTCCGACATACCCCAGCATATTCCAGCTGGGCCGGGCTCTTGTCCGACCCTCCCATTCTGCAGAGGGGCAGCCTGAGGCCTTGAGAGACTGGGATCTTTGCTGGCCCCGGCAGTCAGGGGCGGGTTATCAGGCAGCTCAGCTGACTCTGATGCACAGCTGGCATTATCTGCCCGCCCGCCCAGCCCTGCTCACTTCTGCTTTGTATCTGATCTGAGAGGGAGGGCAAAGCCAGGGGAGACGCTCTGCTCATTCCAAGTTACCTTGGTGGCAGGCCCTGGAGGGCAGCGGGCAGGAGGAGAGGGCGGGCGGCCAGCCTCCTGAGAACAGGAAGTGACAAAACCCAATGGGGGAGGCCCAGGACTGCCCCTCTGGCCTCTCAGCTTCCCTCTGAGCTACCTGCGCCCCCCATCTCGCCCCCTCTGTTTTGTCCTCCCTCCGACCCTCCCTCGAGGCCCATTTTGCAGGTGGGGAAACAGAAGCTCAAAGAAGTTAAGCAATTTGCCTGAGACCTCATGGGATTCGAGCCCAGGTCTCTCTGACTCCCACGCTCCGTGCTCTTCACGGCTCTGCCTTCGGGCGAGGTGGGGGGACAGGGCCCCAGGCTTTCCCTGACATCTGCAGGCCGCTCCACTCTGCCAGGCACTGTGCTCGGTTCTTTCGTGGGCTTCATCTAATTTACTTCTCAGCACACTCCTGTGAGGACGAACTCAGCCTGCCCCTAGACGGGGAAACTGAGTCATAGGGAGCTTAAGCGACTTGCCCAAGGCTGTGCCACTGGTGGTGGTGGAGCTGGGATCTGAAGCCCAGGCGTGTGCTGGCAGAGCCCCGATCAGGTCACCCCCCACTCTGAACCCTCTGTCCCCCATGAGCATCACCTGGGGAAACTTGTTAAAAACACAGACTCCCAGTTTCGCCCCACACCCATTCATCCCCGAAGTCTGCACTTTAACAAACACCCCGGATGACTCATACCGCTCTCAGGTTTGAGAACACTGATACGGGGATTCTCAGATGGGGAAACTGAGGCCCAGAGGGGTGGGCCTGGATCTTCCCTGGGGGCTGGGCTGGGGGACCAGCAGGTGCTCAGAAGCTTCCCCGTGTGTGTCCCTTGACGGCTGTCCTCTCGAACCCCCTGTCTTTCAGAGCCGTGGGCAAGACCTGCCTCCTGATCAGCTATACCACCAACGCCTTCCCGGGAGAGTACATCCCCACCGTGTGAGTTCTGCGGGTGCATGGGGCGCACGGCGGCTGGGGAGATACGCATCACCAGCCCAGCCCCTCTGCAGGCACTTCTCTTGTGCCGGGCTGTGTGGGCACTGAGGGTCGGGCAACTGGGGGATGCCCCTGCCGGTCTCTGCCTGGCAGAGCTGCCTGGGGATCCGGCCGGGGAGGCAGTGGCCAACACGGAGGCGAGCTGTGAGGGCGAGTGCCGAGGGCTCTCAGAATGGGGAGACTGAGTCAGGGCGGGGCGGTGGAAGGGGAGCGGGCAGCCTTAAAGCAGGGCCTCTAAGAAGAGGGAGATGGAGGGGCCGGTGAGCAGGGGCAGGGCAGGAAGAGGGGCTGTGTTGGAGAAGTGAAGGGGAGGGTGGGGTGGGTGCGGGAGGAGGGAATCCAGGGCCTTGACACCAGGGAGCAGAGACCCCTGGACACATGTGTGCTGAGGAGAGGGCAGTGCCTTCTGGAGGCCAATCGGGGCCCTGCTGGTGGGGGCTGGGCTGGCAGGTCCCCAGCTCATTGCCTATTGGATGTGGAGGCAGGGCTGTCACTTGACCCGCAGGTAGGAGAGGAGGAGCGTGTGGGTGTCAGACTCAGGAGGCAGAGATGGGGGGCGGCAGCCCCTCCCCCACCAGCCCTCAGCGGCCCCCTTCTCACAGGACAACTTCCCGACTCTGTGGCTTGGCATTCAAGGCTCTATGTAGTCTTCTGTCAACCACACCTTCTGGCTTCACGGCCCCCTGCTTTGCTTCATGTTCCGTTTGCTGCCGACCCCCTCTGTTCACCAGACACTCCCTGGATATTTCCACCCCAGGGCCTTTGCTCTAGCTGTTGCCTCTGCTGGGCTGCCCCTCCTTCCCACGTGCACGGATCTAAGACATCCAGGCGGCTCCAGTGGCCCCTCCTCCCAGACCTTTCTCATCAGGCTTTATCTGACCTTTGACCGTGAGCTATGGAGGGCAGGGAGCAGGTCCGGGTCTTTTGGGGCTGCCCCTTGTCTTAGCACCGCGTCTTATGCACAGTATGATCTACACGTCATCTTACACACGGAGACACGCTTTGAGTTGACCTTAATGGAACTTCGTGCAGAGGCCCTGGGAGGACCACTCATAGCTACCATCTATTGAGGGCCTACTGTGTGCTGGCCCCGGCACGACCTGGCACATGTGACCTCATCTGATTATCACGGGAGCTGGGTATCATCCTACCCAGGATGCCCTGGGGAAGCTGAGGGTCACAGCAGTTGAGGGGCCCGGGCTCCTCTGCTCCCAGGAATATTTCTCCCCAGGACACTGACCCCGGCCCCAGTTGCCTCAGGCGCCCTGGCCCGGGCAGGAGGAAGACAGGCAGCCAGGAGCGGGCAGAGAAACCTGGTCAGGGGGCCTGGAAGGCCGATTTCTGCTCCAGCTTGGTCCCCAGCTCCCCGTGTGGCCTGGTGCCAGTGCCCACCCCGCTCTGCACCTGCCTTTATTTGCTCGTTTACCATCGGTCATCAAACGTTCATCGGCACCTCCTGGTGCCCAGGGAGGGCTGTCTCCAGCCCTGAGCAGGGAGGCGGAATCAGGTCAGGCAGCTCCTGCAGAAGGCCGCTGTCACCAGGAGTGTGCTGGCACTGCCTGTGTTCCTGCCTCTCCCTGTCCAGCTGGGCTGCAGGGCCCAATTGCTGAAGGACCTTAGACCATTCAGTTCTCGCTGAGCCTCAGTTTCCCTTTCTGTAAGAGGTGGGGGCTGGGCTGGGAGGTCCCAAGCTCGTTGCTCGGGTGCCTCCCCTGTGCAGAGAGGTGGAAGGGGCACGGTGGTGGGACTATCCGGGGCCAGTTGCTCTCAGCAACTTGGAGAACCCTGGCCCTTGGTGGGCTCTGTGGCCTCGGGGCACTGCACAACCTTGCAGAAGGACAGACAGAATGGACCAGACAACGGCTACTTTCCCAGCACTGTCTGAGGAGCTGGGTCAGAGCCTCGGGCCGGCTTCACGGCTGTGCCATCAATGCGGCTGCACAGGCCCCGTCCTCAGAAGGGTCCTGCCCTTGGCTTAGTGCTCTGATGTCCCCATCCTGAAATTCTTAATTTTGGAACAAGGGACCTTGCATTTTCATTTCGCACTGGACTCTGCCAAGTGTGTGGCCAGTCCTGCGTGCCCCCGTCCTTGTCTTCGGTACAGAGCTACTCAGCTCTGGTCAAGCCCCCAGAGGGGCTCCCACTGCAGTGCCGGCGCCCTGCAAGGGGGGGAAATCAGTCACAGCGAGCTTGTGACATTGGAGGGTGGGGGGAGCGGGGAGGGCGGAGGTGGGGAAACCAGGCCGCCGAGACCTCTGGCACAGAGATAAAGATTTGGGGATCTTCTGGGGCTGAGGAGGGGAGGGCCTGCCGGGGGACGAGGCGCAAGATCAGATAAGTGGGGGAGCTGAGCCCCGCTTGCTGCTGGCGGCCAGGGATTAGCAGCTCAGGGTCAAACCCCATTTCTCAGATGGGGAGATGGAAGCCTGCTCTGTGGATGGTCCCGTGCTGGGTGTTGGGGGTACAAGGTCATGGGGGCCTGCCCTCGGGGACCTGTGACATAGGGTTTCCATCTCATCTCCTTATAACCATTCTCAAACAGAAGCCCGGGAGAGCTTTCAAAAGTGAGAATTAGATGGAGCCATACCCTGGCCTGAGCCCCCCCCAAGGCCTCCTTCACACTTAAAACCCATCTCCTATCCTGGCGTTCAAACCCTGAAGGATGCTCCCCGCCTGCCCCCCATCCCAGACATGCCAGCCCCCACCTCCACCCCAGCCTGGGTGCTCCGCATCCCCATCACTCAGCTCCCTGCCCAGGTGTCACCTCCCTGACCCCCTGTCTAAGGCGGCCATTCCCTTTCGCGCCCCCCCCCAACCTTCTTCAGAGCCGCTGCCGCGATGGAAGCTCCCCGAGGACAGCGTCCTGGTCTGTCTAGTTCAGTGCTGTGGCACCAGCTTCTAGAACAGAGCCGAGCACAGCGCTGGTGCTCCGTGGTGACCGGACCCCTCTGGCAGGCAGGCAGGGCAGCTTGGGCGTGCCCTGAGAAGGTGCCGAGACTCGGCCACCAGCGGGGGCTCAGCTCTGTGGTCTTCTCTCAGGGAAGGAAGAACACCGGCTGTTCATGCAGGTCAGGTGGCCAGGACTCCATATTCACCCCCATTTGGGAACTGGCAGGTGGAGCCTGGGGTGTCCACAGACGGGACGGCACCAGCTTCCTCTCTGGACCACCTTGCCCAGCTCTCCGACCAGCCCCTCCGCTGCCCCTCCGCCATGCTCCCACTGCTGGCCGTGCTCTTCCTCACCGTGCCCAGCTGGCTTCGGTCTCCCCACTTGCTCATGCAGCCCCTCTGTCCCCTCGCACCCCACCTGGGCCCCCTCGCTGCTTCTCCATCTCCTCCAGCCTCTCTCCTCTCTCACCACTGGCTCTGTAATGCCTCCCATGGTCTCCCAGCCTCCCCTCTGACCTTGTCCAAACTTCTCCACCCAGCGGCCAAGCGGGGCCTTTTCTAAGTGCAAATCTGATCACGGCATCCCTTGCCTGGTGAACCCCTCGCTGGCTGCCCATTGCCCTGAGGACCAAGACCTCAATCCTAACAGTGGTCCACATCCCGCCTGACCTGCCCAATCCTCCCTGGCCCCAGGTCACCAGCTCTGCCCGCTCCCTGGTCTCTGGGTTCCTTGAATGCCTCATCCTCCCTCCTGAGGGGTAGCCTTGGGTGGCGGTTAGGTGACACCTGGTGCTGGGCCCCCTTTCACCTGCCCCCATCCCCCTCCTCCACTGCGTCCCAGGATCAGGGCTGGGCCTGCAGGGAGTACAGAAAGAGGCTGCACAGACTGGGTGAAAACACCCCAGCTGTGTGACCTTGGGCAGGTCACTCCCAGTCTCTGGGCCTCAGATTCCTCATGTGTAAAATGGGGGCAATGAGAGAATCCATTTCCTGGGCCCACTGAAATGAGCTCTGAATAAAGGGCCAGGAACAAGCCCTGGGTGTGCAGCAGATGTGAGCTCGCGGCCCCCCGCAGCTCGGGGTCAGCCCCATGCCCTACCCCAGCCCACTGAGCACCCAGCCATGAGATAGCGCGGAGCTTCCCACATGGACTCTCCTGAATTGGGGAACAGGATTGAGTCCTGGCTCGGCCACCAACTGACCATGCGATCTTGGGCAGGTCCCTTCCCGTGTGCGAGCCTCAGTTTCCTCTTCCAGAAAATGGGAGTGCAGACTTCCCACAGTGCTGGGGGAGGTTCCTCTGGTCCCGGACGCCTGTGGGTCTCAAGTAGGGGGCCCCCCGGGAGTTGGGGATCACTGACATGTCTCTGCAGCAAGCCTTGGGCTCTGGCAGCTGGTCATCTGGGGAGGGGCCAGTGAGGGATGTGTGGGACGTCAACGTCCGATTGCTCAGCTTCTGAGCATCCCCCATGAGGGGGCTTGAACGTCCTTTGTCTTTTTGTATCATCATTGCACTGAGACTGGGCTTTTTTTCACAGTGAGGAAAGTGAGGCTCAGAGAAGCCAGTTTACTCACCCAGGGTCACACAGCCAGGACAAGGCTTCACAAGGAATTCTCTGTTCCCTCCCAACCCTGGGTGGCTGTCCCCTGGCGGCTGTCCCCCGGCAAATCAACCCTCTTGCAGTGCACCTGTCCACTCACTCGCTCACAAATGGGAGTCACAGAAGGAGTAGGACGCAAATCCTGGCTCCTGTGATGAGCTGGCTGCCTTGGAAAAGTTACTTGGCCTCTTGGGGCCTCAGTTTCCTCATCTGTCTGATGGGAGTGACTCGATGTCCTTTGTCTTGGGTCCCATGGGGCTTCCAGACCTAAGGCACGGAGGACCCTGGCCCGCTGCCTGGCCTAAGCGGATGCTCGGTGCTGCAGGTCCCAGAACCCGCTCTTGGCCCAGCACCATGGCCCCGAGACCCGGGGGTGGCTCAGAGAAGACAGGTGCTCTCGCTCAAGGAATCTTGGGAGGCTTTTGGTCCCCAGGATTTCAGCCTGGACACTGGAGGAGAGAGCGTCCCTGCCTCTGAACTCGTTCAGAGGAGTGTTTCCGGCTGAAGCCAAAGGCAGCCCGGCGTCTCTTTCTGTCCCTGGCCGGCACCTTCTTCCCGAAACCCCGCGGGGCCCAAAGCACCCACTATGCGCTAGAGGCTGGAGCCTGCCTCTTGGGGTACGCGTTCAGCACAGATTGCTGGGGCGGGGTGGGCCCCATCTGGCTGGGGGTCAGGAAGGGCTTCCTGGAGGAGGTGACATGGAGCTGGGGCTGGAGGAGGCACACTGGGAGGAAGAGGAGTGGCAATCAGGGGAGGGGGGCGCTCAGGAGGCAGGAGGGAGCAGGGCCATCTGAGGGACAGAGAGGGGACTGGAACACGCCCCAGGGCTGAACAAGCACAGCGGGTTAGAAACGTCAGGCTGCCCACGTTTTTGTGTGTGCGTGTGTGCGTGCATGCGTGTGTGTGAGTGCGTGTGTGTGTGTGAGTGCATGTGTGTGTGTGTGGGCTCTTTCCCAGGACAGCCGGCTTTGGAGTTACTCTGAAGCCTTAGGGCAGCCTGTCCCTAGCAGCATCCTGCGAGGGCTTCATGGAGGAGGTGGCATCCCCAGGGCTTCCCTTCGGTTTGGTTTAATCCTGTTCCACGTGCACTCACTGGGGGCCGGGCCTGGGGCCGTGGAGCTGAAGCAGGCACGGCCCACTGACAGGGAGCCCACAGCCCGTGTGGAGACAGAGACGCACTGCTCGTCCGGTCCGCTCATGGTCACGGCAAAGCAGTCGTCTGAGGGAGGGAACGAAGAGCTCTTCCCACGTGGGGACAGGGAAGAGGTGGCCCGGAGCTTTTCCTGCAGAGGAAGGACAGCCTGGGCAGGGTTTTGAAGCATGAATAGGAGACAACGGTGAAAAGGAAATGGAAGGGTATTCCAGAGAGAGGCCTGGACAGGAGCGAAGGCCAGGAGAGTGGACGAGCACAAGGTCAGGGTGGGTGGGATATTTGGACAAGGAGAGGTGGGGACGGGCATGCCGGGTGGGAGGCAAAGCGTGAACAAGTGTAGGGAGGCTTGGCTGGTGTGTGAAGGGAGGAGAAGGAGGAGAAGCTGGAAGAGCCTGAGGTCTCAGTGGGCCTGGTCAGGGGACAAGGAGCAGGGCCTGTGTGCTGACTTTGATGAGGAGAGACAAGGGGGTGGTCCCCAGCCCTCCGGGGCAGGCAGTGGGGCCATCTGTGGATGCACAGCCGTAGCACGGGTCAGTGAGCACTGGATACGGAATCTGACAGGACTGGCTTCTCACCTAGTTCAGTCACTCACTGTCTGTGTGGCCTTGGGCAAGTCATTATACCTCTCTGATCCCTGTTTTCTCTTCCACAGCATGAGGAGCCAGCACCTTCCTTGCAGGGGTGTGCCTATGCAGAAATACCGTGGGGTTGAATTAAAAGATCTGGAATCTTGTTTGATTGCCCGGAGGCCTCTCTGGTGCTGGCAGGAAGATTTTAGCAGTCACTGTCAGTGCCCCATCCTATCCCGTGGGCATGTGTCTTTCCAGCGTGTGCCCCATTTCCCGAAGGTGCCTGTGACCGGCGGCTTTCGGTGGGCAGTCTGGGGTGGGTTGAAAGACCAGGATTTTAACCCCTTGGGCTGTGCCTCTGCCAGTGGAGGATGGGGATGGTGGATAAATACCCTGGCTTCCTGCCCCCGGGGGTGGCCCTGAGCACCGTCCACGCTGTCTCCCAGGTGGCCCCAGCATGGCGCAGCAGCTCACTAGGGCACCCTGTATCGGCTGCCGTCCCTTCCTCGTCTCTTCCCCACTCCCTGCTATGGGTGCCAGGGCTCACCCCCCAAATAAACCACTTGTACCACCTCCTCATCTCAGGGTTCGCTTCTGGGGGGCCTCACCTACGATGGAGATGGACATTCATTCAACAACGGTCAAATATTCAAACACTGGGCGACCAACTTCAGTGTCCAGCACGGGAGGCGGTACAGAGTTATTCTGATCAAGCCTCAGTGGGAATGTTAGGCAGCTTCAAAAAATCACCTTTCCAAAGTGGGCAAGGGCGGAAGAATGGTGGACACAGTGTTTTCCTCCTTATGCTTACCTGCATTAAAAATCCTAATGTAACGAATCAGTAATGAGAAAAAAAGTAAATGAAAACCAAGCTGCATGGTGCTGTGTGACTTCAGTCCTGTCTCAGCCCCTCTCTGGGCCTTGGCCTCGGCCGTGGAACCAGGGACGGGAGGTGCTCGGGCTCTGGGCTGGAGACTGACCCTTCCGTCTTGCCTGCTCCCCACAGGTTCGACAACTACTCGGCCAACGTGATGGTGGACAGCAAGCCGGTGAACCTGGGGCTGTGGGACACGGCCGGGCAGGAAGACTACGACCGCCTGCGGCCGCTCTCCTACCCACAGACGGTGCGCTGCCCCACCCCTGCACCGGCCTCCGCTCTCCCGGTTCCCTCCTGCGGGATGCCCGTGGCCCACTTGGCCTGGGGGACCCTGACCCTCCTCCTTGGCCCCCCCCCGGGGGGAGCCAGGGACTCCTCCCCCAGCGCCCCCATTCCCCATCGGTCCCTGTCATCACTGTGCCCATCTTCCCAGCCTCTCTGCCTCATGGGCTCTGGCACCACCTGGCTCCCCATGGGTGGGGCGGGCGACCCTGGATGGGGCCCCAGTAGGGAGCCCAGGACGGTGAGCCCCGGGGGTGCTGGGGAGAGGAGGAGAGACAGGGCCCCCTGCAGGTGGCTCTGTGGCTGGTGGGCCCGGGGTCCTCAGGGTGGGGGCTGTAAGCAGACAGTGGGGTAGCGAGTGCCCGGTTGGGGTATGGATTCTGGTTCCAGGCAGCAAATGTCGGCAGCCTCGCTGCCCCAACTGTAGGAGGGTTGGAGCAGCACTGACTGCAGAGTGCTGACCGCTTAGAGAACTGACCGCTAGGACAGCCCGCCCTCTGGGAGCTCTTCTGCACGTAGACGGACAGCAGCCTGGAGGAGAGGCGGGAAGGGCACCCCCGCTCTGCCCAGACCCGACACCCCAGTGTCCCCTGGCTCCCCCGTCAGTGGCTGCGCGGTGTGCTCGGAGCCCAGGGGGGACACCTCCGGGTCCCTCGCAGGTAACCCTGGCCTTCTCTGTCCCCAGGACGTCTTCCTCATCTGCTTCTCCCTCGTCAGCCCCGCCTCCTATGAGAATGTCCGAGCCAAGGTGAGCTGGACAGAGCAGGGCCCTGGGGCAGGTGGACCCGAGGGAGGGCGGGAGGGAGGGATGGGCAACTTTAGGCCTGGTCCTGGGGCAGCAGAGGGCCCGGGCGGAGAGGGTCCCTAGGGACAACCAGGGCTGGGGGGACTCAGAGGGTGAGATTCGGAGGGGGTCTGGGAGGGGGCCGGGACGGTTAGCTTTACTCTCTGTCCTCTGAACCGTGTCCCCTGCCCACTCGCCCAGTGGTACCCCGAGGTGCGGCACCACTGCCCCAGCACACCCATCATCCTGGTGGGCACCAAGCTGGACCTGCGGGATGACAAGGACACCATCGAGAAGCTGAAAGAGAAGAAGCTGGCGCCTATCACCTACCCGCAGGGCCTGGCTCTGGCCAAGGAGATCGGTATGGGGCTCGGGCTCAGAGAGCGGGGCTGGAGGCTGGGAGCCCTGAATCAGCCCCATGGAGACTGCAGACATGGGCTCCAGGGCCGTGCTGTGTACTGGCTGTGTGACCCTGGATGAGTCACTTAGCCTCTCTGTGCCTGTCTCCTCATCAGCAAAACAGGGCAATAGTAAGAGTTCCGGGTAGTTGGGAGAATTAAGTGAATTAACACCCATGAAGCTACAGCAGTCCCCCCACGTGGGAAGTACTCTGTGTTAGTCATTATTAGTAGTAGTAAAATCCATCAGCAGGTGTTGAAATAAGTGCATTTTGAGCAGGCAGAAGCAGGGATGGAGTGGGTGTGCTGTGGTTACTTGAGGACGGGCAGACAAGTCAAACATGCGTCTTCTGGGAAGGCTTCCTGGAGGAGGTGCTTCTGTCTTGGGTGACACCTTCCTCTCTGCTTCCTTCTCACCTCCCTGTCCCCATCCCCCTGGCTTCTCAGCCCCATCCTTCTTTCTAATTTCTTCTAATCACTGGGCCAGAGAAGTAAAGTGACTTCTCAAGGTCACACAGCGAGTAGGTGGCAAAACTGGGATTTGAAGGCGAGACAGCAAGTTGCTGGCTTGGGGGCCTCCTCCTGGTGACTCAGGGCTGCCTGCCCAGGGCAATGATGACAGGTCTGGCCTCTGCCTGGCATCGAGGCCTTTCGTCCTCTATCAGGCCTTGACCTGCCTGCAGCCTGGGGATGGGCCCTCGCCCAAGAGCCAGGACCACTAACTGGGTCTGGCCACTGTGAGCAGGGACCCAGCTGCCCCGGGTGCTCGCCCTCCCCACGGGGTCCTGCAGGTCCAGGGTTTGGCCTCCGAAGAGGTGGGGCCTCCCCACCCGTCCCGGCCTCAGCCCTGCCCCTCTTCCTTCCACCGGAACAGGGAGGGGGCACAGAGATGTGGGGACTCACATCGCTTCACAGAAAGAGAAACCGCAGCCACCTCCCCCACTTCCTGTGACTTCCCAAGCGACATGGCCATCTTCCTGCCAGGGGCCTCAGGTGGCCTCTTAGACCCTGGGTCCCGCGCCCCATCCAGGCTCTGGTTCCCAGGCCCGCTGGGCTTTACAAATGTCAAGGATTGCACTCCTGCCTTCTCTCCTTTCTGGCCAGCCTGTCCCCTCTCCCGGACTCCCTCCGCCCATGAGCGACTCTCCAGTCCGCACCGGCCCTCTCCCTTTGAAACACGTGCTTTGGGATAAGGAGCAGGGGGCCTGGATTCTGGTGCCGGCTCCGGCACCGACTGTCTGTGTGACCTCGGGCCAGGGGCTCCCCCTCTCTGGGCCTCAGTCTCCTCATCTGCACAAGCTGACCTGGACAGTCCCCAAAGGTCCTTTCTCCTCTACAAGGAGATGACTCGGGGATTCGGCCTTGGCCTCCAGCCAGTCCCTCCTGGAGCTGACGCCCCGTGTGGGTGGGGCAGGGCCCCCCCTGACCAGCCCAGGCTGAGGGGGAGCCTGGGGACCTGCAGGAGGAGGCAGACAGCAGCTGCCTCTGCCCCCTCGGCCGCTCCCCAGCCCGGGGGTGATGGGGTGTGGGGGCAGCTCTGACCCAGCTGACGGTCATGCTGATGTGGACTGAGCTCGTCCTGGGGGCTGGGCCCCTGCGTTGTCTTCCTTCATTCCCCCAAGCAAGCACGAAGAGGGGACTCTCACCACTCCCACTTTACCAAGGAGGAAACTGGGGCTCAGGGAGGAGAAGTCACTGGTGCGAGGCCACCCTGGTGGGGCGTGGCAGAGCCCAGATTTGGGCACGGGCTGCCTGGCTCCCTCCGTCCTGAGGATCAGGGTTGCCTGTGCCCCCAAGCCCTCTCCGCAGTGACCCTGCCCCTGCCTCGGCGCAACAAGTTATCATCTGTCAACCTGTCCCGACAGGTGGGAGACGGAGGCGCAGAGGGGACACTGGCCGAAGGCTAGACTGGTCAGAGGCAGGGCTGCAGGGAGCCCAGGCCTCCAGCTCAGGCGCCGGTTCTGGATGCCACTGAGCCAAAAAAAGCCAGGGGGGCACCCAGGAGGAGGCAGTTGGTGGCCATGGAAGAGTGGACACTGGCTCCGGTCCCTAGCAGAGAAACAGTGGCCAAACGCCCAGTGACCGCTTTCTAGGGACAGATGGTTCTGATGGTGAGACTGCGGACAGAACTCAGGGGTCTCTGTTCCTGTCCACCAAACCCCCGCACCACTGCCCACGCTCCCTGGTGGTGTGCTCCTACGTGGACGGGAAACATCCAGCGTGTGACTTTGGACAAGTGACGTCCTCTCTGAGCCTCGCTTTCCTGGTCCCTGCCCCTCCTTTCTTTCTCCCCAGTCCGGGGCGTCGGTGGGCTTCCCCTTTCCAGGAGCTGCCCCTCCTGAGATCCTGCTCCCCCTCCCTGCTGGGCATCTCTGGGCCCGTGGCTTCCCCTCTCTGGGCCTGATTCCTCACCTGGGAAGTGGGGAATCACAGGATTTCTTCACAGCATTTTTCCAGAAGCGTCTGGTTCGGGGCCGGGCGGGAGCAGGGGCCCATCAGTGTCATGTGCTCCTTCCCCCAGGAGAGGGGGCTCCCGGGACGGGGCAGGGTCCCCTTCCTGCCCCTCTCCTTCCTCTTGTTTCTGAAATTGGTCCCAGGCCTCTCGAAGAAGGGGCCCTGCGGTTCCTCACTTCAGGGAAACGGGGTTGTAGTGGACTCGCAAGGTCCCTTCCAGGAGGTCATGGAACTCTGCCCCTGGGAGGGGGGCTCTGCCTGCCCTTCTTGCTGTCTGTGCCCCAGGTTCCAGCCCCGAGTGGTCCTCTCGTGGGGCAAAGGAGGAGCTCTCCAACTCCCCTTCCTCTCGCTGAGGGCCCCCAGCTGCCCCGAGGTGCAGGAGAGATGTCCAGCACGTGACTGTGGACAAGCAACTTCTCCTCTGGGAGCCTCAGTTTCCTCATCTGTACACTGGGCTGATGCTCAGCCACGGTCAGATGACGTTTGGAGGGTCCTGGGCTGGGAGTGGGCTGTAAGGATCCCCAGGCCTCCCGGGGAAGCCTGGAGGTGGGCATGTGGCTGTTTTCTAGAAGAAACGGAGACGCAGAGAGGTTTGGTCACCGTGTACGAGCCCTTCCCTCCCAAGGAAAGCGCAAAATTCCCGCCCGCCTTCCGCAAGCTCAGGGCTTGTGTCCCAGAAATACAGACCTGCTCTCAGGGGTCTCAACCATGTCCACTGAGCACAAGCTCCCGACTTCAGGCACCGGGGGGCCTGGGAGGGGCTTCTGCCCAGCACCCTCCCCTGACCTGGGCCTCCGCCCTCTCCCTGCCCCTCCCCAGACTCCGTGAAATACCTGGAGTGCTCGGCCCTCACCCAGCGAGGCCTGAAAACCGTCTTTGATGAGGCGATCCGGGCCGTGCTGTGCCCCCAGCCCACGCGGACGCAGAAGCGCCCCTGCAGCATCCTCTAGGGGTAAGAGCCCGTCCCCTGTGCCTCATCCTCCCCCATAGTCCCCCCAACGCGGCAGGCTCCTGCTGGGAGGGGGCAGGAGGAGAGGGAAGGGCCGAGCCTCACACCTGCCCCTGGGAGAGCCCAGTCCTGCGGGGAGACCTGACCCACACATGCAGGGCTGGAGGCAGACTGACTCTCGGGGCAGTGGAACGGGGAGGACTTCCTGTGGCGGCCGAGTGGGAGGGCCATCCTGCAGCAGGAGCTGGGAGCCAGGAAGGAGCTGCAGAGCCATGAGCGGGCCGTAGAGTCCGCTTGTCCCAGATTCTCACCCCTGCCTGTCTCCCTTCCAGGTGGCGCCCAGCCCTCCCAGCCAGATGGTTGTGACTCTCCAGGAGCCCCACCCAAAGCCCGATGGCACCCCAGCTGGCCACACTGTCCCCTCCCTGTGGCGTTTCCTAGCAGATGGCTGCAGAGCTTGGCTGATTGCCTTCTCCATGCTGGAGGCCCCCTGGGCCCGCAGGGTATGAATCTGCAGGTGCTGCGTCCTGCTCCCCTCCCGCTCCTGCCTTCCTGGGGGCCAGAAGGGAGCCCCGGGACCCAATGTCACTCCTGTGCCACCGCGGTCAGTGCTGGCTGCTGCGTGTGGCAGCATGTACCTGTTTACCCCACTCCCAGCCAATGCCTGAATCCCTTCTGGAAACTTCCGGCCAGACGATCACTGGCCACCACTTGTATACCTTCAGGGACGGGTCTCTCCCTCCCTCCGGGGGCAGCCTACTTCAGTACTGATGGTCCTGCTTGTCTGAGAGTTCTACTGAGCTAAATGAGTGTCAGAACTTTGCTTCTCTGGTCTTAGTGCTCCTTTTTGGGACAATGCAAACAAATTAGGTTTTTTACATCTCTGTGGGCATCTGCCCAGCCCGTCAAAGGCCTGGGTCCAGCTCACTCTTGCCACCTCTCAGGTCTTTCTGCTCCACTCACAGGATCCTGAGCTGCATTTACCTGTGAGAGTCTTAAAACTTCCAGACCTCAGTCAAGACTTTGGCTATTGCAAACAGAAAACCCAATTCAACCTGCTTAAGCAGAAAATAAATTTATTGATTCAAATTTGAAAATATCATGACTTCAGGTGCAGCTTGATCAAGGGGGCTCAAATCATGTTATCAGGGCTCACGTTCCTGTACCTCTTTGCTCTGCCTTCTGCTGTCTGGTTCATTCGCAGGCAAGTGACTCTCAGGGCTTCATCCTCCCAGGTTCAAGTTCAGCAAAAAAGGGCAAGTGTTTGCCCCAGGCAAAGTTCTAATTAAGATTTACTCTGATTGGACCAGCTTAGGTCCTGGGTCCCCTTTCAGCCAATCCTATTTGTCAGGGAGATGCTGTGCTCTGATTGGCCAGGCCTGGACCATGGGACGCATAGAGCAAGGAGCAGAGGTCACCCTCCCAACACCACACGCCAGGGTGGAGAGATTGGTTCCCAAACGGAGACTGGAGACTGAGGGCCTTGCTGGGATTTCGGAATATGGGTGTGGGCAGCCAGAGACCCCCAACCTCCACCGTCGGAGGTCACGGGAAAGCATCCCGACGGTGCAAGAAAGCAATGGCAGTCCCAGCAGGCACGAAGCAAAGGCGAGTGTCTTTAAAAGAGAGATGGGGGCTGGCCCGGCGGGCAGTGACTAAGTTCACCTGCTCTGCTTCAGTGGCCTGGGGTTCTCGAGTCTGGATCTCAGGTGCAGACCTACACACCGCTCATCAAGCCACCCTGTGGCGTTTCCCACATACAAAATAGAGGAAGACTGGCACAGATGTTAGCTCAGGGATAATCTTCTTCACCAAAAAAAAAAAAAAAAAAAAAGACAGAGAGATGAAGCTGTCGTAAGGATCTAAAAAGTTCATCCATAAAGCACAGCGGCACCCGCATGGAGTCGGTCCCACCTCAGTGTCTGTGATGTACAGATGCCAGACTTTCTCCTCCTGGGACAAGTGCCCTTCTCTACCTAACCTCATCCCTTCATTCATTCATTCATTCATTCATTCAACGCGTATCCACTGAGCACCCACTCTGCGCCAGGTACCGTTCCAGGGGCACGGAGGGTGGGGGAGAGGTGGTCCAAGTGTGGGGACCCCACAGGGCGCACACGAGTTCCTGCCCTCGTGGCCTGACGCTCTGGAGAGGCCAAAATAAAGGAAAGAAGAAGAGACACAGGACTCCGACCCTGACAACACAGAGGCCCCCAGGTCCCCTGGATGAAATGCTTCGGGTCCCCATTTTCCGCTCTTCCAGAGCTCGGCCCCACCGCCCCCCCCCGCCCCCACGTCCCGAGGGTCCCAGGCAGGACCCTCCTGAGGGAGCCCCGGCGCAGGGGGATACCCCATGGCCCATCTGAGCTGTGGCTCAGACAAGGTGGTTGAGTTTGTAAAGTTACCTCTCCTCTGAAACCAAACCAGAACCCGGTTAAACGGGCCATTCTTACTGGGGCCCCGGGATAAACTGGGGCCCCTCCCGGGGCCTGGCCACGCCCCTGCCCTCGCTCCTCCCCTGCTCACTCCTCAGCCATCGGCTGAGCCCCGTTCCTCAAAGCCGGTTCAGGCTTCTTCACCCCAGGCCTCTGCCCTCGCTGGTCCGGTTTCCCTGCTTCGAATAATTCCCTCCGCTCCTCGAGCTCCCCTGCCTGCGAGCATGGCTTTGCCCCCGAACCTCACCCAGGGGACGCGTACTTGCTTTATATCAAGAACACCGTCCATACGTAACCTGCGCTCTCACCTGTGAGCGCTCACCTGGCGCTTATTTCCTCACTGGCTCCTCGTCTAGCTTCCCAGGGTGGGCACCAGCAGCTCGGCTTTGCAGAGAAGGAAACAGAGGCACAGGGGGCACAGACTTGGAGCTCCATTCACGAAGGCAGCCACTCCCCTCTTCCACCTCCTACCTCTGTGCCCATCCTCCTTGCTAACAGAATCCTAGTTTTGTGCAGAGTAGCAATATACCTAGCCTCAGACAAAAATACTTGCTTTCCCAGGCTGCTTTGCAGCTGGGGTCCCAAGGTTGCACAGTTCTGGCCCACAAGACACAAGTGTTAGTCAGCTGGAGAGGTGGCTTCTGTGAAAGTTTTTGTTTTCTTCCATAAAAAAAAAAAATGATAGACCCAGCCAACACTGCTCTTTGTCCCATCGCCTTCCCTGATGAATACTGATGAGATGTCTGGAGCTGCAGCAGCCATCTTATGAACATGAAGCCACAAGTGTGATGATACAGGCTAACATGCTAAGGATGGGAGAGGAGAAAGAGAAAAAGAGCCTGGATCCTTGACAACTTTGTTTGGCAGCTGAACCAATGCCAATGGCTGCCTTGTTACAGGAAGAAAATGAAAATGAAACCACCTATTTGTTTACTCTATGGTTGGTCAAGCCTGCTATTGTTAGCTGTAGCTGACGGCACTTGTAACTTGGGTCTTAGGACTTCTAACCCTGTGCTCTTTCTACTGAGTCATCTGCCCAGCAGCCACCAGACATGGGGTGAGTCACTCGTTTCTGCTCTGCAAAGTGGTGGAGGACCAGCAGCCCTTCAGATCGGAAAGATAGACCTTGAGGCAAGTCAGCGAGGAGGCTGTTTAGAAACACGAAGAACTGTTGGTTGTGGGCAGGAGCTGACAACACGGGGAGGCTCCCTCATTCTGTTACCGAAACCAAAGTGGGTTGGTTCCCTCCTGGCAAGTTAAATCAGACTCGCCACCAGAAGCAGGTGTCTCACAAAGTCAAGTCTATTTGCGGTAAATAGGAGACCACGAGAACCATTTCCAGAGTCATGGCTTCCCGAACAAAGGGAAGCAGGGACTTTTATTTCGGACGAGGACTGAATATTCAAAAGGGAGAGGCGGGTATTCGCTTGTACAGGCTCAGCTGGAAAACACACTTCCACATACACTGCAGGCCATGGTAATGAGGCCTGAGCTCCTCCTGGAGAGACCTTCGCAAAGGTCACAGGCATAGCTCTCTCGCGGTGAGGCTTGGTCTGATTCAGGCTGGTTGTTGACTGCCTCTCCTCAACATAACCAAAGGAGAAAAACCCAATTTGGAACAACAGTTAAATGCCTCCAAACCCACCCTTGAGTTCCTCGGGGCAAACAGTCAGTGACAAGTGACTCCTGAGCACCCAGCAGCACCAGGCCTGGGCTGGGTATGGGGCTCTGGCATCAGACTTGGTCCTGGTGATGAAATCATCGCCCGGGGCACGGAAAGCACCTGCCAGCACGACCACTGCATGCTGGGCTCTCGTCTCAGCGCCGGGCTGCTCCTGATCCTGCCTCCAAAGCAGAGGCCCTAGGTGCCCCTGGCTGCTCCCATCCCCCCTCCCAGCATCCACTGCTCACCAGGCCTGGAGACTTCGGCCTTCCAGTACATGTCAAACCACCCCCTGATTAGCCCACTGCCACTCCCTGCCCCAGCCCTTGCGTCTCTACCCTGGACAGTAGCCGTGGCGTCCTCACTGGCCTCCATTCTCTCTGCCTCTAGTGACCTCCACCAGGAAGCTGGGAGGATCGTCCTCCTTTGCAAACAATGGTGCCGCTCAGGAGACGCTCCTACTGCCTTCAAAACTGCCGAGACAACCACTGATTCATTCAGTCACCTAATCATTCAGCAAACAGTTGTGGAGACGGTGTGCCAGACCCTGGGTGTGAGGGTGCGTCAAGTGTGGGCCTGTGTTCAGGAGCCGACCTCCCGGCGTGGGGCGCCCAGAGAGCCCAGGGAAAAGGTCCCTCTGCCTGGATGCTCCCCACGACCGTGGCCGGTACCCCGCACCTAGGGCATGTTGGACAAGGGTTTGTTGTTTGTATAAATGGATAAGCAGGTGGAAGATGGACTTTCATGGAGAGAGAGACCCGACCTTCCAGGACCCAGCTGAGCTCGGCATTCCGACCACTGATGCCAACGCGCCAGTCCTGTATGCTGGCCTTGGAGGTGCCGGCCCAGCTGAGTCCCCAGATGACAGCAGCCTCGGCCAACATCACGTGGGGCACAAGGACCACCGGCCTGAGCCCGGCCAGCTTGCGGAATCCTAAGAGAGGGTAAAATGACACCCCGAGACAGTGACTTTCTGGGCCCGGAGTCCCGTTCTCTCTCCCTTCGATCTCTTACTTCTCCTCCTTACCATCTTTACTCCCCTCGCCGCCCAAGAAATCTTCACCTCTGGGGACATCGGACCCTCCAGGCCTCATGGGATGTGGGAGGCAGGGCAGGGCTGGCTCTGGGGAGGGGCTGGAGATCTAGGAAGGTTCTGGAAGACTTCTGAAGGCCTCAAGGGAGGTGACACGGTGAGCTATCGTCCACCTAACCTGAAGTGCAGTTCAGTTCAGTCCTGCTTGCTAACCACGTGTTCCACGCCAAGCTGTGCCGGCAGTTGGAGGCGCCGAGACGGGCGAGACCTGCCCTCCGCTCCCCATGGGCTCAGAGGCCGGGGGAGAGACAGACGTGAACCTCGACACCTGCCATTCGACTTGTTCCACACGCCGCAGAAGTGTATGCAAAACAAAAAGGAAGAGACTCTCGTCTCGGGCCAGAGCTGGGGGCAGAGAGGCCCCCGCCCCAGCACCCCCCCCCCCGCCCCCACCTCCTCGCCGTAAAGCAGCCACGACAGGAGGGAGAACATGAAACAGAAACTCAGGCTCTCATCTTCAGAGAAACCCGGAGACACCTGCACACGATGGCGGAGAGCGGATGGCGGGTGGCCAATGGTTTAATGGTTTCACAGAGCCCACAACAGGCAAGCTAAGTGTCTGTTCGGTGGCAGGGCAGGCCAGGGGTTGGAGACAGAAGAGATGCCGACCAACTGGCCTTGCAGAACTCCAGCGGGCTCCGAGGCAGGGGACTCAGACACCACGGAGGGCAAGGCAGGAGGCTGAAAACAGGGGGTCGATTGGAAGTCTCTTCAAGGACTGTTAGACCCCCGGTCTGCCTCCTGCACCGTGCAGCCAGGTGGCCACTCCTCCCTAACCCGGGCAGGGAAATCAACCAGAGAGTTCCGGACCCAGGGACACCAGCTACGGTGTGAGGGGGAGTGAGGCCCCAGACTGCTGACTGAAGAGGTTGACTCCATTCTGCGTAGAAGATACTCGCTCCCTCCAGCCCCGCGGCCAGGGGAGGACTACTCCCCACTCCTCGGAAGCTGGCCTCCGTCCTGTGACTTGTTTTGGCCACTGGGATGTTAGCATGCGCATCACAAGGAGGCACCTGGGCTCTCCTGTGCTGACAGAAGATCACGCCCTGGTAAGCCTGCTGGTTCCAAGCATGTAAAAGAAACACGGAGCAGAGGTGTTCAGCTGACCCGCGGCCCTGCAGCCCAGCCTAGACCACCCACCCCGGCTGGCCTGCAGGCGTGCAGGGAAATGTATGCTTGCTGTCGTGTGACACGGAGATTTCTGGGGCTGTTTGTCACCGAGCGACAGCTGACTCAACAGGGGGATTCGGCAGAAGTCTGAATACTGAACAGGGTGAGCTCAGCCCCTTCCTGGGCCCTGCTCGGGGATGCTGGCACCCGGGCAGACACTCGGCCCCGACAGAGAGCTGGACGGGATCTGACCACCCCAGAGAAAGTCTTACAGACACTGACATCTGGTGACATCTGGGTGTCCTTGACCAAAGATCCCGCTGTGCCTGCAGAGATGTTCACTATTTTGCAAACTCTACCTTTCTACCTGGAGCTTCTAGTCTGATTTTTAATGCTTCATTCTGAAAAATGAATAGATCATTAAAGATGACTAGACAATCTGGGAAAGCTCTAACGTGAACGAGACCCATCAGACAGACAGAAAAAAGGAACTAGCAAGAAATAGAGACACGGCAGCGACCAGAAGAAAACTGTAAAGAAAGAATCATTGTTATCCTTGGAGAGAGAGGGAAAATACACCACAAATGAATGCAGAGAACAGGAGAGCGCTTGGAAATTAAAAATACGTTGATTAAAAACTTAAAAAAATAGAAGCAATGGAAGATAAAATACAGTAAAAAACCCCACAAAACCCAGAACACACACACACACACGCACACAAGAAACAAGAAATTAAAGGATTAATCCAGGAGGCCAATAGTCAAATAATAGGAATTTCAGAAAAAAATAATAGAAAAATCTTTCCTACAACTTAAGTACACAAATCTTCAGATTAAAACCGTTCACTGAATGCCCCGGACACTCCGTGCTGCAGGCGACATGAGCCATGTGTCATGAAATTACAGAAATTTAGGGATAAAGCAAAGATCCTAGAAGCTTCCAGAATGAAGAAAAAAGCCACCCAGTGTTACTCACAGTGGATTGAGAATACGAATAGTGCCAAATATGGACAGATGCCTCCCTCTGAGTCAAAGCGGTCCTCAACCTAGGATCCTCTACCCGCCCAGGCTGTCACAAGTATGAGGCGAGAATTAACTATTTTCAAGCAGGTGTACTTTCTCAGGAAGTTACCAACAAAATAAGGGAGTGAACCGTTAAAGAGGAAGACACGGGATGAAGAAACAGGACCCACTGTGGGGAGAAGCTGAAGGGGGTCCTTATGTGGCGGCGGAGAGAGAACCCAGCTGCACACAGGCAGGAGGACGCGTGGACAGATGGCAGGTCAGGCGTCTCCAAGAGAAAATCGCCACTGAGCTTAGACCTGGGGAGTCCACCGTGCAGTTTTTATGAAGCTGTAGGAGCGTGTGGAAATACTCAGTGCAAGAAAACGAAGATGTCGTAAAAAACGAAGCAAATGAAAGAAATGAGGCAATTATTAGCTCCTGGCGGAGCAAGAAATAATATTTACATTCCATTAATAGTGGAAACACTGCGCATTTACCAGAAAATTACGTTATGCTGAGAGGAGGAGGGGAAGGGAAGAGAGTGTGTGAGAAATCTAAAATCCTCATCCACATCACAGGGAGTCAGTAGATGGCGTGCAACTGGGAATCGAGAGAGAAAAGTCAACCGGATATTTAGCAAGATGGAGATCAGTACAAGGAGAAATAGCTAAGAGGGTGGAATTGCCTCCCCCGAGGAAGCTCGGAAGGACCGTCAGAGAATGGGAAGGCTTCACGGCAGGTGATGCCTAAAGCTGTTGAAGGATGAGGAGAGGGATGGGGGAACAGCCTGTGCAAAGGGCTTGGGGCACGTGTGAGGCTCAGCCTGAAGCCCACGGTGCGTCAGAGAGAGAGGAAGGGGCCAGTGGGAAGAGGGGTGTCAGAGGCGGCTCCATGGGGCGCTCAGGCCACAGCAGGAATTGTAGATTTCATTCTCCAGCAGCAGGTGGCCGCAGGACGGGCTCAAGGAGGAAGCAACTGGGGTGACTTGTATTTGTAACAGACTCACTCTCCCTGCTGAGTTGAGAGCGAGGGCAGAAGCAGGGAGACCAACAAGAGGTGACGGTGGCTTGGACCGGAAGGAAGTTCAGGGTTGGAGAACTGCGGACCGGTTAGAAAGATGAGAGCTCGAGGCAGAAGCAATAAGGCTTGATTCTGGGGGTGACCAGCCGACAAGCATTTGCTTCATCTGACCTGCACAGGAAGGCGGCCCGTTCTACCGAAGCAGAAAGTGCGGCGGGGTTTCACCAAGTCACGCAGCTTGACTGAGGCTCAGCATCGCCTGCCCAGGCTCCCAGCCCCTCTCACCAACGGCAGGAGACGGCGAGGTGAGAGGACGATGCTAATATGCAGCTCCTTGGTGTCCCTGCGAACTGCTGCTGTGAAAAGGGCTTAACTAACTCTACCTCACAGCAACCTAGGCAGCAGGTGTTGAAGATGAGGACTGAGGCTCAGAGAGGTTAAGTCACACATCTAAAGTCACACAGCCAGTAAGTGGCAAAGCTGAGATTCAACTGCAGCAGGAGCCAGATGAACTGGAGGACACCCTTGATGGGGACTCCAGTGACAAAGCCCCGGGGGTCTGGGCTGGGAAGGCATTTTGGCTCATCTCATCTTATTTGAGAAGACAGACCTCAGCATCAGTAGCTGAGGATCCCAGCCTGCACTGTGGTCGGCTCTGTCCTGGCTCTCAGGGACGAGAGGAGCCTCGGCCGGGCTCCTGGAAAACCACCTGTCTGATGGTGGAGGCACAGTCGTCGTCTAGGGGAGCCCTCCAGTCTGAGGGTGGAGACGTGGCCCCAGTTTGAGGAGGCCAGGGTCTGGTGGGGGGATGCAGCGTCGTCCTGTTTCAGGGAGGCAGGCCGAGCAGCCCACCCAGGATGCCGCGGGCAGGACAGCACTGAGGTGCCAGGTCCAGGCCTCAGCTTAGAGGACCTCAGGGCCAGGCAGGGTGGGGCCGCCCCTTGGTCCCAGATGCCCAGCACCCCGCTCTCCAGAGCTCACAGGTGTGGAGGGCACTTCCTCTTTCTGCCCCGCCGCCCCCAGGAGGCGGGGCCGGTCAGGGGCCCCAGGGCCACCTCCGCTGGGGAAGGCCCCTGAGTGGGTTGGTGTCTGACTCAGGACACAGCTGCCCGCAGCCTGGTGCCCAGGGTCGCAGCCTCCCCAGGCTTGGGCAGACGCTCAGCCCAGCACAGTCTCCCCTTCTCCCCGCCCTGCTGCTGACTGTCCATCCATCCTCTTCTCATTAAACCCGCAGCAAACGCCTCCTGCGGGCGAGGCTGGGGCCGGGCCTGGGGACACGGTGCAGACCCCCACAGAGTCTGTCTTTCTGATGCTCCCAGCCCAGCCCAGCGCAGTCTCGATGAGCTCTGATGAGAGGCCGTATGGGGCTGGGGGCTCTGGGATGTCTAGGGCGGGGTCTGCATCCAGAGCAGGGAGGGCTCCAGGAGGGGCCACCTGAAGGAAGACTTCGTCTCATACACGGGGGTGGGGTGGCGTGAGACAGCGTCCGGGGCTGGCGGCACAGCCTGTGCAAAGGCCCTGAAGAGAACCAACACTCTCGCTGGTTCCTGATTGCTGAGCCTTTGCAAAACACAGGTCAGGTCCCACAGCTCCTCTGCTTGCACCCTGCAAAGCTCCCAGCCCTCCCGACTGAGACAGCAAGGCCCCACAGGTTCCAGCCTGAGCGGCTCCCCCTGGCCTGCCTCCTCTCCAGCCACGCTGGTCCCTTCCTGGTCCTCAAACACAAGCTCGTGGCCACCTCACCTCTGCCTCTGCCTGGGTGCTGTTCCCTAGATGTCTGCTCTGTCTCTCTCACCTCCTCAGAGAGGCCTTCCCAGCTTGCCCATGGAATGAACAAATGAATGATGCAATGAATGAATGAATGAATGAATGAGGCAGGGTACCTGGAGCACAGGTGGGTGAAAGAAGTCAGCAGACAAGGAGGCAGAGCGGGGTGGGGACCGAGGCTGGGATGCTGTAAAGCCTGGTGGGCTTTATTCTGAGGGCCACGAGAAGCCACGGGACAGCCTTGGGCAGGGGAGGAACAGTCCCTCACTCCCAGGAGATGCCTCTGAGCCCACCTCCCCCTCATGAACTTGTCCAGACAGAGGAGTGAGGCCTGGAGCAGGGCCCCGGGCCCACAGCCAGTGGAGGGACAGTCAAGAGGCAGGGGGTCCAGGCGGAAGTGGTGTGTCCTTAGTTCTGCTGTGTGCCGCAGCGGCCAGAGCCGCGCCTCTGGAAGCACTGGATTCCGGCTCTCTGAGGGCCCAGTACACATAGCCTTGGGGACCCAGTGACGAAGCGGGTCCAGCCCCGGGCCTGAGGAACGGCCCGCTACGGAAAGGGGCCTGGATGGTACCTGGCACATAGTAGGTGCTCAACAAAGATTCATTTCCTTCTTCCTGCCCCTCCCTGACTGTCACCCATGTTGCCCTTAATAAAGAACAGGTGCCCATAGGCCTTTATGATGCTCATACTGAAAGAGGAGCTGAGGAAGGATCTAGGCCAACCCCCTCATGATCCAGATGAGGAAACTGAGGCCCAGAGAGGGGACAACTCACCCAGGGTCACACAGCCGGCCAGCACAAGCTGGGACACAGCCTCCAGGGGCAGCCAGGCCTGGCCCCAGGGCAGAGCGTCTCAGACCAAGGGTCGGTGAATGTGGCCCGGGGCCAAGTCCCGCACGCCGCCTGTTTTCGTACAGCCTGCCAGCAAAGACCGGATTTTACAGGCGACCATTTGCAACTGATTCCATGACAGGAAATACTAACTTTGAACTCCAATTAAGCAAAATGTGATTCCCCCCAAAAGAATTCCATTCTTCTCCGTAGTAGACCTGGATTATAAAAACTGGTCCTCAATTGTTATTATATTCTGAATTTTGTCAATTTGCAAATCGCGGACATTGGTTTTCTCTTGCATAATATCTTTGATTTTGCCTCTTGGCCCCCAAAGCCTGAAGTATTTATTCTTTCCCCTGTCCTTCCTCCCTCTCCCTGCCCGGGGTTCCCGGGACTCTGCCAGGCTCACGACTCATGACCCCCACCTGCCCTTCCTCTGCGCCTGGTGTCCAGCTGTGGCCAGTGAGCCCAGACTGCAGGACTGTGGACTCCTAGCCCAGTGCTCGCCCTGTGCTCCCAGCCCTCCTCGTGGCACTGCCCAAACCCACACCCGCCCGGCCTCGGGGGGCCCCAGTTGTCTCCCTGGAGGACATGTGCCGTGGTGGCGTGGGGGGCGTCTGGCTGCTGGCTCTCGGCCCCCAGCTCCCCTGAGCACCACACTCTCCCCTCCCACCCCCTGCAGGAGCCAAGGCCAGCGTGGGCGGCTGGAATCTCCCCGGTAACAGGGTCTGCCCCACCAGCCTCCTCCCCAACCTGCCGCCCCTCCTCCCTCACCCCGGCACCTGCTCCGGCCCCTCAGCCCCTCCTCCTGGCCCCTCCTGCGCCCCCACCCCTGCCGCCTCCTTCTCTGGCTCTCCATGTCACCATCTGTGGACAATCCCTCTCTGTCGCTCTCCCTGCCACCCCTCCTTCTCCTTCCTCCTTCCTTGCTCTGCTCTCTCTGCCTCTCTCCTCTCTCTGCATCTCTCCCTCTGCCCCTTCTCCTGCTCCCTCTCCTCCTCCTTCCCGTCTCCCTGTCACGCATTTCTCATCACCCCCCTCATTCTGGCTTTCCACCCACTCGCTGGCTTCTCTCTCTCTCTCTCTCTCTCCACCTCCGACCGACCCCCCTTCCCTCTGTTCCTATTGGCTCCTCACAGTCCACTCTTCCCCTTTTCCTTCTCTTCGTGGGGAGGCTTCTGCTGCAGACCCCCCATCTGTGCCCCTACCCTGCCCCCCCAGGACGTGTCCTGGAGATGGGGGGTGACGCACTCGGTGTCGGTGGGAAGTCGGGGCCGGAGACCAGATGGGAGCGGCCCCGTGGGCAGACGTGGCCGCCGCGGGGCTGAGAGGGGCCGCCGGCCTGCGAGCGGTCTAGAAGTGGGCACTGTGTGGGGACCCTGGCGAAGGGGTGCTCTGGAGTCCCTGGGGACCAGGCAGGGAGAGGGGCCAGCAGGATGATAACCGGCTTGGCAGCAAGGAGGGGAGCCCTCACCCCATGGGCAGGTAAGGAGGCTGGGGCCAGGGTGGGGTTCCGGGGGCGGGTGCTGAGCCCACCCTCTGCCCAGGATGAACTTGGGAGGCTGGGGCTGGGGGCTGGGAGAGGGTGGGAAGCCCCAGGGAGGAAGGAGGCCTTCCTGTGGCCTCTTGGTGGGCTGCGTGGGGTGGGGGACATTAATCACAGTACTTCATGCCATGATTCTAGAATCTTGGAATCACAGAACAGCAGAATATCGGAGCTGGAAGAAACCAGATGCATCACGGCGTTGGCCTCCTCGGCTCACGTGCCAGCTTGCCTGAGCTCCCTCTGTGCTGGGCACTCTGCTCGGCACACTCCCATTAATCCTTTGAACAGCCCTGGGAGGTGGGTATGCTTGTCTTCATTTTAATAGGAGGAAACTGAGGTTCAGAGGTGGGAAGTGACTTGCCAAAGGTCACACAGCAATTTGGCATCATCAATCTGTGGCAGAGCCTAAGCCCGCAGCCCAGGGCTTGTGGAGTATGTTCCTGGGGGTCAGACTCCAGGCCTGTGGGTCAGTGGCCCTGACTAGCACAGTCTAGCCCTCTTAGGGGAAGGCCCAGGGGAGCAGAGGGCAAGCAGAATGCAGAGTTGGCCAGGGGCCATCAGCCTGCCTCATCGGGGGCTTGGCCAGTCCTTGTGTCCTCTCAGCCTGAGGCCTTCAGGGAAGCCAGCAGGACCAGGAGGTACTGATGGTTTAGGAGTGGACAGTACCGGGTTGGAATCCTGGCTCGCACTCACAGCTGGGTGACCTTGTGCAACTTACCGAACCTCTCTGGGCCTCAGCTTCCTCCTCTCTAAAAACCGTCCCTCGTGGGCTTTGTGAAGATTTCCTAATGTGAGTTTGAGGCCTCTGCCCAGGAGCCGTGTCCCACCTTGGAGCTCTAATCACTGAACTGCTTGGTCGGCTCACATTTCCCGGATGTTCTGGGTACTGTGCTAGATGCTGGGGTTAAAGAAATAAATAGCTCATGCACCCAAGAGCCGGCACTCTACAGGGGAAGGGAGTGGGGGACATACAGATGGAGAGTCACTGGGGTGTCTGACCTCTCTGAGAGGCCATCCTGAATTGCTGTGGGGCTCAGGGTAGCCACTCACCCTCTCTGGGCCTCTGTCCCCTCCGGAGCAGTCCTCTGAGGAGTCCGCCCCCAGCTTTCAGGCAAGCTCGTGCCAAAGATAAACCAGACAGGGAAGAAAAGTCCCTCCTCCCCAAGGATGGACCAGATCACACACAGGATTCCAGCTCCTTAAAGAGAAGGCAGTACCTAAATTGCAGGTCTGGCTTACGCCCGCGGAAGGCTGTAATTTCCCTGCCTCTGACACCCCTGGGCCCGGATGAGGGTGGAGGCAGGGAGTCTTCCAGGGGGCCAGGGGCACCGGGAGGGGCTAATTCATCCCCATCCGCCCCAACCCCCCATACAAAGGGAGGGCCTGGCTGGGTTCCCGCCACGCCGTGTGTTAGCGCGTGTGCTCGCGCGTGTGGGCGCACATGTGCGTGCCTGGGCGGGAGGCGGCCGTGCTGAGAGCTCGCCCCCAGGCTCCCCTCGGGCATTCGTCCTTGCAGCCTGGAAATTAGGTTTTCCGGGCTCTCGGCGTCTCTCAGGAGCCTGGCGCTCGCCTCCCTCCTCCAGCTCTGGTTGCAATTGGCCGCCCAGCGGGGATGCTATAAAGAGGATTTGCGCACAGAGAGGCAAGGTGGACCGATGGGTGACGCAGGGTCCCCAGGCCAAGGCAGGTCCCAGATTCCACAATTCCAGGTCTAAGAAGGGCTGATTCCGGCACTCCGGAGTGCTGACATTCTCGGATTCAAGGACACGGAGTCTAAAGATCTATGACTACAACTCAGTTCTAAGAATCTAAAATTCTATTTTTAGGCTTCAAAGAGTCTAAGGATTTGGGTCCATGATCCTAATAGTTCAGGAGCCCGAGGAGCAGTGAGGAGAGGTGGGTGCCAGCTGGGCACCCTGACCAGCAGGGACCCTTCGGCCAGTGCCTTCTCCAGGCCCGGCCTCCGTCTGCCGGCCTGTGGAATAGAGGTGGGAGGACGATGGTCTCACGGTCCTCCAGCTCTGCCCTTTCCTGGCTGTGTGACCAGAGCATGTGGCCTCCCCCTTGTTCCCTGCCTGTTCAGTGGCAATGACACTAGTGTCTCCCTTGTAATACCCCACAGGGTGCAGTACGTCACTGGCTTAGCCTGGAACCTGAGTGACAAGAAGCTGGCAGCACCGTTAGGATCCTAAAGCCCACTGCCCCGAGAGCCCCTCCCTTCGTGCCGCTGTCCCGGGCTTGGAGAGCTGCTGAGGGCCGAGGGGGAGGGGAAGTTGGAGGTCAGATTGGGAGTCTCTCCCCGGCTTGGAGCAGCAGCGAGGGGTGCTCTGAGCCCCAGGCTGGGGTATGGTTCTCAGCCTTGTCCTGCCTGGTGCTCAGAGCCCTTGACGGCCCAGGTCACCAGGCAGGGGTCATTGGGCAGGGGCACCCAGATGGACTCACCCACCCAGAGGCATTTGCTCGAGTTGGGGGTGCCTCCCCTTCCAGAAGCTTTGCACCTTAAAAGCAGTGTCCGGATAGGGTCTTGCTGGAGGCGGTTCAGGCCCAGGGTGAGTGGGCCGTGGGTGTTGGAGGAAAGGCTTGTCCTCTGAGGGACTTCTTTCTCCCTCGGGGTTTCTGGAGGAGAGTCAGGGGACAGCCCAGAGCCAAGGGACGGGGTGAGGGTGTCACTAAGACAAAAGAGTAGGGGGAGGTCTGGGTCTCGGGGGAGGTCTGGGTCTCAGAGGAGGCCCTGCTTTCAGCCTTGGCCCCTGACTGGGCCTCCTGTGAGCCGGGAAGCTCTGCCGAGGGCGGCTGCCAAATCCCGGGGCAGCGCCTCTCCCGGGGGCCTCAGTCTCTACCAGCAGCAGTTCACCCCTGCTCTGCACTAAGAATCGTCCACTCTGGGTTCCTCTGATTCATTCGATGCCTCACACACTGACACGGAGCCGGTGTTGAGGGAAAGAGTCAAAGCTGAGTGGGAGCGTCTCCAACCTAGGGAACATCAAGCCTGGCAGAGTCCCAGCTCCTTAGGATACGCCAGAGGTATGATGAGAAAGGCACTAACGAAGTAAGTGGGGAGGCTGGGTCCCACTGTGCCCTTGGGCAAGCTCTTACTCGTACTTCAAGACCCATGCGGAACGCCCTCTTCTCAGGGAAGCCTGAGGCACTGATGCGGGAGGAGGTAGCTGTCCGTGTACCTACCGCCAGCACGTTGTGAATTTCTCCAGCACAAGTCGGCCCTGGGGGAGAAGGGGGCCCGGCCACCAGCACCCAGGTTCACAGCCAACCGGCCCGGGCAAGGCCTTTTTGGAGGCACAGTGGGCTGGGCTGGGCTGCAGGGGTCCCCAACAGCAACTCTCAGGGGAAGGGACATTCCTGAGCCTGGGGTTCTTAACTCCATTCGGAATCTGATGAAAGCTCTGGGCCTGCCCAGAAAAGACGTGGATGCATTACTTTTCACCGGAATGTTACAGGCTCACAGATCCTCTGAGGTTCATCTAGAGACTCAGGTTCAAGGTCAAGGACCTGTGATTTGCAGTAGTGTCTGTCAAATGTGAGAGAGAGACCCGTTGGCGGCTGCCTCAGTCCGTTCGGGCCGCTATAACAGGATACCATTCTGGGTGGCGTATAGACCATGGCGATGTATCGCTCACAGTTCTGGGGGCTGGAAGCCCAACATCAAGGTGCTGGCAGATTGGGTGTCTGGTGAGGGTCCGCTTCCTGGTTCACAGACAGCCATCTCCTTGCTGTGTCCTCACATGGCAGAAGGGCCAAGGGAGCTCCCTGGGGTCTCCTTCCTATGGGCACTATTCCCATTCATGAGGGCTCCACACATACGACCTAATCACCTCCCAAAGGCCCCCCCAATACCATCACACTGGGGGGTAGGGTTTCAGCGCATGAATTAAGGGGGGCACATTCAGTCTGCAGCAGCGGGCCAGGCACTCCGGGCTCTGACAGCTGAGGCCGTCATGTGGAGGAGGGGCAACTATTGTGTTATGAAACCATTCAATGGGTTGCAATGTAAAAGGCGTTGGTGTCAAAAATGTTTGAAAAGCGCTCATTCAGAGGAAAAGACTTATGTTGTCATCAGCCAATTGAATGATCCACTCATTCCTTTATTGGACATTTGTGGAGCACCCACCGTGTGCACAGGCAAAGGGACACAGTGGCGCACAGGCCAGCGCTGGTCCCTGCCCTTTGGAGGGAGGCAAGCCCGTGTCCCACACCACACCCTAGCTGTGTGATACACGGTGGTCACTTCCCCTCTCTGAGACTCAGTTTGCTCATCTGAGAAGTGGGGATACCCTGCCAGCCTACCTTGCCCTGCTGTGCAGAGTGAATGGGCTGGTACATGCCAAACTCTGGCCGGGCACACAGTCAGTCTTCAAGTTCAGTGTGATGGGGGAGGGGCAGTGGAGAGAAAGCCATCCTCTGCCATGACCGGGCTGTGTCCTCCGTCCTCCAGGCCAGTAGCTGACTGCTGACCGCCCTCCTCTCAGCCATGGACACCCCCAGTTATCCTCCATCGGTGCCCATGACCTCGGAACCTGGGAACACCTCCTCAGCCTGGCCCCTGGATGTCACCCTGGGAAATGTGTCCTCAGACCCGAGCACGACAGGGCTCGCCATCAGCGGTGTTCTGATCCCACTGGTCTACCTGGTGGTGTGTGTGGTGGGCCTGCTGGGCAACTCACTGGTCATCTACGTGGTCCTGCGGCATACGGCCAGCCCGTCGGTCACTAACGTCTATATCCTCAACCTGGCGCTGGCTGACGAGCTCTTCATGCTGGGGCTGCCTTTCCTGGCTGCCCAGAATGCCCTGTCCTACTGGCCCTTCGGCTCCCTCATGTGCCGCCTGGTCATGGCCGTGGACGGCATCAACCAGTTCACCAGCATCTTCTGCCTCACCGTCATGAGCGTGGACCGCTACCTGGCGGTGGTGCATCCCACTCGCTCGGCCCGCTGGCGCACGGCGCCCGTGGCCCGCACGGTCAGTGTGGCCGTCTGGGTGGCCTCAGCCGTGGTGGTGCTGCCCGTGGTGGTCTTCTCGGGTGTGCCCCGTGGCATGAGCACCTGCCACATGCAATGGCCGGAGCCGGCGGCGGCCTGGCGAGCTGGCTTCATCATCTACACGGCTGCGCTGGGCTTCTTCGGGCCGCTGCTGGTCATCTGCCTCTGCTACCTGCTCATCGTGGTCAAAGTGCGCTCGGCGGGGCGGCGGGTGCGGGCGCCCTCGTGCCAGCGGCGGTGCTCCGAGCGCAGGGTCACACGCATGGTGGTGGCCGTGGTGGCGCTCTTCGTCCTCTGCTGGATGCCCTTCTACGTGCTCAACATCATCAACGTGGTGTGCCCGCTGCCCGAGGAGCCAGCCTTCTTCGGCCTCTACTTCCTGGTGGTGGCGCTGCCCTATGCCAACAGCTGCGCCAACCCCATCCTCTACGGCTTCCTCTCCTACCGCTTCAAGCAGGGCTTCCGCAGGGTCCTGCTGCGGCCCTCCCGCCGTGTGCGCAGCCAGGAGCCCCCGGAGGGGCCTCCGGAGAAGACGGAGGAGGAGGAAGAGGATGGGCAGAAGGACGGGGAGGAGGGGGCAGGGAAGCAAGGTCAGAGGAAAGAGAAGGACCGGGTCAGCCGGATCACACAGCCGGGCACCAGCGGGCAGGAGCGGCCGCCCAGCAGCACGGCCGGCAAGGAGCAGCTGTTCCTACCCCAAGAGCCCTCAGCTGGAGAGAAGTCAGGCACACTGCACATCAGCTATCTGTAGGGGCCTGCAAGCACCAGGGTGGCCTGAGCACCGGGTGGAGGCTGTGGGTGCGCCTAGGGCCTGCCGCCTGAGGTGCCAGGGGCCCGTGATGGGATGTCCGGACGCCTGGGCTCTGATCCCAGTGCTGCTGGGACTCGCTGTGTGACCTTGGATGGGTCAGCGTCCCCTCTCTGGGCCTCGTGTTGTCCTCTGTGACTCAGGGATGGGAGTATTCAGCCTGGATGAGCTCTGTCAGATGGGAAGTCTGGAGGACGTCAGTGTGGGGCTGATCCTCCTGAACCAGGCCCAGGTGGAGGGGACAGGTGCAGACTGGCCTTTCGCTCAGAGACAGAGCATCCTGGGGCAGCAGCCTGGGTCTTGGCCCAGAGGGATAAGCCAAGGCCTGGATTTCCTGGGCTGAGTCAGGTTCCCAGGAGAGGGACGGGGGCCCCAGGTTCACAGGCAGCTGGACTGGGGCCCCAAAGAGAAGTCCTACCTAGTAGGAGGAGGGTTTGAGACTGCCCAGGGCCTGTGTCGGCTCTCCCTACGTGCTGCAAGGGCTCTCCCCTCGGGACCTCAGGCCTCACCCGCTGAACAACCCAATGACCTCCAGGCCCTCCGGCCCAGACAGTCGGTGCCAGGGCTCCTGTGCGCCTGGACACGAGGAGACAGGCAGATTATCCGGGAAGCTAATTAAGTCCAGCTTCAGGGTCCCCTACTGCTTGGGCCCTTCTGAGGTCCTGCATCTAATCTTGTACTTGTAATTTTAAGAGGGACCCCAAATTGCATAAGCTTAGGCCCCACAAAACCTAGCTTAGCCTCTGTTGAGGGCAGCTGACCAATCCCCAGACCAGCTCACTTTGTGTCCTGTGGCTGTAGGAGGGCATCTCAGGATCTCTGAGACCTCCAGGAGCCCCCTCATAGGAGGAAGCATCCTTGTTCCTCCCCTCCCAGTGCCCAAGGCATGGACCCAGCCCAGGCAGACGGGCCTGGAAAGACAGAGTGTCTGAACGGTGCTGAGAGCAGAAGGATGGGGGTGGGGAGAGGGCAGGAGGAAAGAGGAAGAGGATGGAGGAGTAGGAGGAGGGTGGAGGACACATCTGCTCCATGACCTTGGAGCTGTCCTTGGCCCCTCTGGGCTGAGCCCTGTTGCAGCATCGATGACACTGGATTGCTGACGCCTGGCCTGATCAATCTCAAGGGAGGATGTCATCAGGGTGGAACAGCAAATGCTCTGAAAGGCCCAGGGCTGGGACCTGGTTGGTGCTGGGAAGAAGGCAGGGCCTTGAGGGAAGACTGGGGGTGGAGTCCAGAAGCGGGGCCTGGCTCCCAGGGAGGGTGGGAGGAATGGTGCGCAGGTCAGGGAGCAGAACTCCCCATTCTCTATATTCCCTGGGGCTACAGTTCCGGGAAGCCCAGGGGAAACAAGAGGAGGCTGGAGCGGGACCACAGAAGAGGCCACTGTCCAAGACTGGCCATGGACTAGCCTGTACTCCCTCCCAGAGACAACCCCTTAGAGCCACAGTGAGACTGGTCCCGGGGAGGGAGGGACCTCGGGCTAAATCTGCCAGCCCACCACCCTGCAGAGGGTGGGGCATCCTCAGGGACAGCACGAGAACCACAAATTGGGAGCCCTAGATCTTCAGTGCACCTCAGGATCCTGGTTACCCTTGACTTCTCTGGGCCTCAGTTTCCCCATCATAAAATGGAGGTGGTTGTCCCAGCTTGCCTGCCTCCTGGGGTGTAGGAGGAAAATGAGTCCTGCTGGGTGAACTGACTGGTGCACTGCAATGGGTGGGGGTGGGGCGCATCAGATTATAAAATGGAGGCGGCCCCCTGCCAGGCTCGACCTACACCCCCTTCTCCTCCACCAAGCGGCCTCCATGTCTCCAGCCTTTGGGACTGAAAACACTGCAGGACACGACCAAAGGGGAGTTGGGGCCAAGGAGCAGGGAGGTGGGGCTTGGGGGAGAGATGGGCCCCCTCAGGGGGAAGGAAGTTCACAAAACCAGACCTCATGTGGAGGTTGGAGGCTGGAGGCCCAGCTCTCAGTCTGGGGTTCCCCTGAGGAGGATCTGGGGTCCGAGGGAAGAGGGCCCCCTAGCATTCCAGCATCCCTGCTGGCCATGCCTTCCCACCCGATTCCTGGGGCAGGCGACCGCGTTCTGCAGGGTGGCTGGGAGGCCCCCAGGGAAATCTGTTGCTGCTTCTGCCCCTAGCTCTTGTCAATAAAGACGGTGACACATGACAACAGCTGTGGCCTGGGCCATTTCCTCTGCCAGATGCTGTGTGTCTAGATGGGTGTGTGTGGATGGGCGTGTGCATGGGTTCGACCTCTATCAGGATGCTCCCTCTATCCATCTTCCAGCTCTGTGTGGCCAGGTCTCTTGGCGTGTGGCCTCCCAGAGTCCCAGTCCTCCAGGGGACATGGAAGACGCCCCAACAAGCCTCAGCCTACATCCTTACAGATCTTATCCAAAAGCAGTAGATAGACTCTTCCTGCATCCAAATATCAAATCTCATGGAAGAAAGCTGATTGGCTCCACCTGGGTCACATGATGGTGCCTTGGGCCAATCACCAAAGACAAAGTGATAGAGTGCCATGATTGGCCAGGTATGGGTCATGTGCCCATTTTTCCTGCCAGAGAGAAGGTGGGAATACTGTGATGGACAGTTTGGCCTGACCAATGAGGTAGGGGATGGGTCAGGGACAGAGTACCAGGCAAGGGGAGGCCGGCCAGGCAGCAATAACAGCAGACTGGAGGTGTGTGTGTGTGAGCCCAGTGCCGGGCGCATAGTAGGTGCTCAGGGCATCTCAGCCATATCCATGAGTGAACGAGTATGGGAACTTAACCCCAAGGACCTGCTGTGTGTGGGGGACAGGTGTGCATAGGGTGGGAGCAGAGGGACTCTGGGGGCCAAGAGTTGTGTGGGATGAGCGCCTGGGCCACGGTCCCCCTCTGGATCCCACACCCCCAGGCCTTCCCCCCGACACTGTGTGTCACTGCCTGTGCACGCTTATGTGCTTGTGGGCATGTGGGTGTCCTGCTTGCCTTGTCCCTCCAGAGGTGGGGCTGTGCTGGGAGCCGGCCCCTCTAGCCTCCTTTGGATCTGTGCAACATGGGGACCCTGAATGAACAGAGGGAGGAGCAGGGGGGAACGGGAGGAGCTTGCCCGGGGGTTTGGTGGCTGGAAAATGTGGGTTATGGGAACTGCAGGGGTGTAGGTGGGGGCGCCTTCTGGAGTTGTGAGCTTGAGCAGGCAGGAAGGGGTGGTGATGACCCTCTCTGCCTGACTCCTCCTCTCCAGACATCCAAGTTGCTCAGACCCAGGGCCTTACCTTGAACTTGTCTCTCAGAGGCGGTTGCCAGGCAACAGCCCATGGTCACCAGGCTCTGGACCAGGACTTCATGCATCAGCATCAGCATCAGCATCAGCGGTGAGGAGCTGGGAGGCCGCAGGGCCTGGGGTAGGGGGAGCTGAGGCCCCAGGGCTTCAGGCGCTCCTCACTTACAAGGTGGGGGGGGACAGGCCACTGTCCCATGGGAAGGTGACAGCCTGGGCTCCACAGGACTCCAGATACAGAAGAAAAGGCTCTAAAAGCAGCAAGAACCCCAGGCTGTAATGTGAGGGGCGCTCCATGGAGTTGTGCAAGGCCACGTCCTGCCAACGCCCTCAGGGTCCTCCGCTGTCACTGGCAGGCCCTGGTGAGATGCTGGGTGGGACCACTGGAAGGCTATGGGGGAAATGCAGCCCCTAAAAGCCATGGGACCCAAAGTCAGGAGGCGTGGACCTTAGGCTCACTCTGCCACAAACCTACTGTGTGGCCTTGGGCCATTCACTTCACCTCTCTGGGCACAGTTCATTAAGTCAAAGATTTTCTGAGCACCGATGGTATGCACGGCCCTGACCCTGGGTGGTGTACGGTGGAGGGCAACAGAGGCGGCACTGGTGCTGTTGGGGCTCATGGGCAGCCATATGAGTGACTGTGTCACTCTCCAGTGGGGAGGGAAGTGCAGGGTGCTCTAGGGGCACGGTTGGGGGGAGGCGTCAGTGGGAGGCTGCACTGAGAGCAGAGGGCTGCTTGTGGGTGTGCCAGGCGGGGGCCCTGTGTGCACTGAGGCCTTGAGGCTGGAGGAGTGCAGTGGACGAAGGGGAGAGAGGCCGAGGGGAGCCTAAGTCAGGGGGAGACGTGCGTCAGGCAGGACATCCTGGGGGCTTCATTCCTGTTGTCAGCTGAATTGCATCCCCCCTCGAATTCCTCTGCTGAGGTCCCAACCTCCAGGATCTCCAGATGGGACCTGATTTGGAAACAGGGTCCTTTCAGATGTAAGTAGTTAAGAGGAGGTCCTACTGGAGCGGAGTGGGCCCCTAACCCAGTATGACTGTTGTCCTTCAGAAAAGAGAAGATCTGAACACAGACACGCGCACAAAGAAGATGCTTCTACAAGCCAAGGACCAGCAAGGATGGCCAGCAAGCCCGCAGAAGCCAGGAGTGAGGCCCGGAGCAGCTCCTTCCTCTCAGCCTCAGGAGCAAGCAGCCCGCCCCGACTCCCGGATCTTCCGGCTCCAGAACCAGAAGAAAATAACGTTCTGTTGTCTAAGCCACGTAGCTTGTGGTACTTTGTCATGGCAGCCGGAGCCGAAGGGTACAGTTCCCCACCTGCAAAACCGAGATAAGGGCCCTGCTCTCCGGGCCTCCCGGCGACTAACTCATTCATGCCTTCATTCAACGTGTTCGCTGGGCGGCTGCCAACTGCCAAAGGCTGAGGGCAGAGAAGGACGAGGCCTGTCTCTTAGGGGTGAAGGAAGTCGCAGCGAAGATAAGAGATAAAGAGGCAGTTTGGAAGTCCCCGGACTCTGGAACTGCCTGGGTTTGAATTCCAGCTCATCCATCCACCAGCTGTCTAACCTTGAGCCAGCTGATTAACCTTTCTGTGCCTCAGTTTCCTGCTCTCTGAGATGAGGATGAGAGCAGATGCATGTACTGTTAGGAGGTTTAAATGAGTGAATATTTATCAACAGCTTGGAAGAATGCCTGGTGCATTGTGGGTCTATGTGTTGAATAAATGTGAGAAGGGCTTTAGGAGAGCAAGAATCCATCCCAGTGGGGGTGGAAGTCTCTGCCGGACGGGGTGTAAGGAGGAAACTGGGGTTTGTGTCCCAGGAGGGAGGCCTGGGAGCCAGCCAAGTACTAAGAGCAGGTTTGATCTGCATTTTACGGCTGAAGACAGTGAGGCCGGGGATGGTCCTGTGACTTGCCCAGGGTCACTGCACGAGAGGCAGGACCAAGAACCCTGTTTTCCCAGCCCCCAGGCCAGTGTCTGTAGTTTTTACAAACTACAAGAATGAGGGCCAGGGTGACAGCAGTGACACTGGGGGTGCAGAGAGCTCTGAGGCCGCTGGTGCCAGCTCCCCAGTGGCCACTGGACAGGGGCAGATGATGCCCTTGGCAAGACACATTAGGCATGAGGGGCAGCCCAGACCTCATGGGGACCTCGGTAGCCTCCTAGAGGCCCAGCCACCCTGCAGCCACCCCTGCAGCCCCGCACAGGCCGCCTGGCAGGCTAAGGTGGTGTGGACACGGGGTTGAGCGACAGGCACACCCTCCCGCACATGTGTGCATGCAGGGCAAGGCTGCCTTCGCTTTTTCACGGGCTGGAAGAAGGTGCCCGGGCCACCCTCTGCTGGGGTCCCACCCTCCAGGGCCCCAGACACCCGGGGACACAGCCACGTCCTCTGCAGCGTCTCGTTGCGGGTGGGGGCCAGGGAGGCCGCCGTCCTCCGGCCCCGCTGTCGCTTCGTGGCCAGGCGCTGGGTCACCATCTGCACGCGGGGCCGCTGGCCCTGCCTGCTCCGCTCCTCCGTCAGAAAGAGGAGGCCCGGGCCTCATGCCCGCTCGTCGGACAGGGATCCTCCTCCTCTCTGGCCCTAGTAAATGGCCTCAATTATGGGAGTGCAAAGCCCACGGGCGGCAGCGGCGGGTGAGCAGTCGGCCACGAAATTCGGTTCAAACCCAGCGCCACCACCTCCCAGCTCTGCCTGCCCAGGGGCCAGCCTCGGAGGCTCAGTTTCCCCATCCATAAAACGGGCTCCCTGCCCGCACTGTCGCAGCACCGGGAGGCGGCAGATTGGCTCCTGCCGAGCCAGCGCTGCGCTCTGTGTCCGGCAGGGGGCCCCCGCGGGACTGTCCCCTAGCCGCCGGCTCCGCTCGGCCAGACTCGGCCCCACTCGGCTCCACTCGGCCGGACTCGGCCAGACTCGGCTATGTTCTGCGGGGCAGGCTGGGTTCGGCTAGACTCGGCTGTGCTCGCCTGTCGTCGGCAGCACTCGGCCGGACTCGGCTCTGCTCGGCCAAGCTCGGCCTTGTTCGGGTCTGCTCGGCTCCTCTGGGCGCTGCACTCGCCAAGGCCCCTCCCCAGCGCCGCCGCGGCTCTGCCCTGCGGCTTCCGGGATGTCGGGACTGGCCCGGAGCGGCGCGGTTTCCTGGTGCCTCGCGCGGGGGATTTCCCTAACCGGGGTCCGGCCTGCCTGAGCTCTTGGCTGTGCCCGGCGTGGCCGCACTCTTCCCAGTGCCTACGGCCGGAGCCGGTGGGGACGGAGGGGCTCCGGGCCTGGGGTGGGGGCGTCGCTGCTCTGATTCAGCCGAGAGCAGGGGCTTGGCGCTGGCCTCCCTCCCACGCGCCTGGGCGACCCCAGCGTCCTGGCTGGTCGGCCGTGAGGAGGGCGCCGGTTGCAGCCCCTGTTTCCCTGAGCCATAGTTTCCCCGTCTGTAACAATTAGCGGGGTCCTCGTCAGGGTCCAGAGGGCCTGGGACGGCGCCGGCTCTTCCCTTCTCTGGGTCTCTTGGGGACTCAGTTTCCCCTTCCGTAAAATGGGATTAAACTCGCCCAATTCGGACTGACGCCCCTATCAGACATGGGTTGCTGAAAGCCCAGGCCGGAGAAACTGAGTCCAGAGAGCGAAGGTCACCTGGGCCACCCCGCTAGTCAAAGGAGGGCTCCTTGGCCCCGGGGAGCCCAGCGAGCGGCGCCCCGCCCGTTGCGGGGGGTGGGCTCGCAGGAGGCAGCTGCATCTTCCCGCTCCCTCCCGCTTCGCCGCCTAGATGGGGACGGGACGGGGGCATCGCCCTGCGTCTTGCCCCTCCTTCCCGCTTCGCCACCTAGACCCCCGGACGGGGGCATCGCGGGCTCGCATGATGCTGGTGGGACGGCGAGCGTCGCAGCCGCCGCGCGGGTCTGTCCCCAGCAGGTGGCGCTCACGGTCCCCTTCGTTTGGTTTCTTAGTTGGTGGCTGTCCTTGAACAGTCAGATCGGTGACTTGCCGTTGACAATTTGCGTAGCTGACTCCAGGAACCATCGTGTTTTCTGTTCTCTCGCTTTTTGACAGGCACACGTTTTGTTTTTTGAATACAGGCAGGGTTCCCGCGCTTTGTAAGCACTAAATGTCACCACCTGTAGACCTCCCAGCCCTGGGCTGGACGGTGGGTGTGGCTGGAGCTTGTTCCTGAGCGGCGGTGAGCCGGTGCCTTATTTCCCTCATCTCTGCGCAGGAGGAGAGGAGAACGGGTCCTGCCCTCACCGTGCTCGGGGTTTAGCCAGGCACTTGTGGGTGGCCGGTCTGCAGTTCCCCCTGGGGGGGTCCCACAGGCTGCTCAGGTGGTCTTGGCCTCCTCATGTCCCTCTAGCCCAGGGACACCGAGGCTCAGAGGTGGGGGACATGCCCGAGGTGACACGGCTAGAAGCAGGGGGCACTTGGACAGAACCGGGTGTGTCTGCCCCAGGGCGAGGGGTCTGCTACGGGATCCTTGAGACGGCAGGGAGACCAGGGATGGTAAACGAAGGGAGGGCTTTGAGGCATGGTGGAAAAATATTACAGTGTCCTGTTCCTGAGTCCTGCTCTCTTGTCTGCCCTGTCCCCAGCCAGCATCCTGGACCAAGGGGGACAAGGGGCCTTTTCTGGGGTGTCCACGTGGCTGGGAGCCAAAGGGGCTGGCCCAGGAGCCTGGCCTCGAGTGTGTGCCTCTTCAGGCCTCGACCCCTCACCTGTTCAGGAGGATGAGCAGCCCTCCCTGCAGGGGGCTGTTGAGGGTGGCATGGAGCCCAGTGCCAGGCACACAATAGGCCCTGGACAAAGCCATGCCTGTGTCCCCAACCTGCTGCTCCCCATCCCCCACCCGTCTCCCCTTCCCTTCCCCCTTTCCTCAGTTGCTGGGCTTTCTAAGCCAGAGAGCGAGCGCACACACAGCCAGGAGCAGTTTCCCGCTCCGGTGCCGCTGACTCAGCCCTTTTGCCTGGTGGCAGCAGTGTTGGGGGGTGGCTCCCCTGGGCTCCCGCCCTCTGCAGCCCTGGCCCTGTGCCCTGGGAATGCTGCCTGGGGCAGGGCCACGTGGAGTGCACGGCCACGTGGAGTGTGGACCTGGCAGTGTTCCCAGCCGTCAGAGTCGTCCATCTGCTTTCCTTTGGACCCCTTCGACCCCTAAACAGGCCTGGGAGGCTGCCTGCGGGCTCGGGACGGGGAAGCACGCCAGGCTAGAGGTTGGGAGAGTCTGGCTCTGGTCCCAGCTTGGACTCCAGGTGGCTGTGTGACCTTGAGCCAAAGACTTGCCCTCCTTGGGTCACAGTGTCCCTGCTGGACAGCTGAAGGAATTGGATTAGATCATCTCTAAAGATCTTTCCAGGCCTGATATTTTCTGTTTGCTTTCCCCAAAATGAATGGGAAACTGAGACCCAGAGACAGAGCTGGTCGAGGACACAGCCCCGGGGCTGTTCCACCCTCCACACTTTGCCCAGCTGTGAGTGCCGTCAGGGGTTTACAGCCCAAAGCCCCAGACTTCAAGCGATCTCTGCATTCCCGCGCCTCCTGAGGGTGATAATGTCACCGGCTCTCTCTTCCCAGGGAACAGACCCTGAACTGCAGCCTTAGCTCACAACCCTGCCCAGTTGTGCCTTCCTGGCAACTCCAGGGGATGCAGAGCGCTTCCATTGGTTCCTCTTCACTAGCTCTGTGACCTCGGGCGAGTAGCATCCCTGACTCTAGCTCCCTAGGAAATAATGGATGTAAACGCCCTCTGGGTACCAAAAGCCCTGCAAAGGTGAAACCTGGTCCAGGCAGTAAGCACTCAACACAGGTAGCTGAGAGGCTGCTGGAGGGCTGGGGACACTGGAGATGGTCTTTGCACAGGGAGAGGTCTCTGACTAGAGAGAACCAGGCTGCAGCCTTGGCAAGACCTCCCACAGCCCAACCAGAGGGAAGCTGAGGTGGGACCCCGCCCAGGCCCAGGGCATACGTGCAGGCTGCCCTCCTGCGAACTTCCTGGGGGTCATTTCCATGGGGGGTTGGCTCTATAGACCAGAAGGATGGATCAATCATGGCAAAATTCCAGGCAGAGGAGGAGGACTTTGGTGTCTGTTTGGGGTGGGGGCATTAACCTGGCTGCCACCGTTTCCTGATCCCTTGAGGAGGAGACACCTTCACTCAGCAAATGTTTACTGAGCTTCCCCTGTACCTGGCATGGATGGGGCAGGGGGCTGGAGTTCCACAGGCGCCTAAGGTCTGAGAGGTGTGGAACTGGCCCCAGTCACTGGCTAGTGGGTGGCGCTGGCAGGATTTGAACCTGAGGCTGCTGGGCTGGTGCCTGTGCCCGCTCCACTCTGCATCCTGCAGTGAGTGAGCTCTTTAGCTCAGGCTGGAGCCCGGGCAGGGGCATTCCAGCGCTGCCCCAGCCTCCTGAGCGTCGGAGGGGGCTCCGCCCCGCCCTCTCCCCGCCTGGCTTTCCCACCCCACCCATCAGGGGCATCAGACCCCTTCCTGCTCTGACTTTATTGGGCCTCTGAATCGACCAAGACCCCCTTGGACCACCAAAGAGTTAAGCAAAGGAAATCCAGCGCTCCTTTTATCTCCGCTGAACCCAGAGGCTGGAGGGGAGGGAGCCAGGAGGAGGGAAGTGGGAAGCCAGCTCAGCCCGCTCCCTCCGCCCGCCCTCCCTCCCTCCGCCCTGCCTCCATCCCTTCCTCCCTGCCTCCTCGGCTGGGCCTGGGGGCCTGGGCCAGCTACAAGTTGTGATTGCAGCCATGGGCCAAGGAGACAGAGGCCGCCCAGAGGCCGGGGGTCCGGCAGCCGCTGTGTGAGGCGCAGGACACAGGGTGAGTGGTGGGAGGCGCCTCAGCTTCCTCCAGCCGGGCCAAGGGGGCTGGGGTCAGAGCCTGGAATGTCTATCCTCCCTCCTGTCTTCCTGGACGCTCTCAGGTCCTGCTCTCTCGCTCGGACCCCGGCCAGCCCTCTAGGCTCTCCCCTCCCCGTTCTCTCCTGTGCCTGAGACCTCAGCCCTGGCCAAGGGCTGTCATCCGCTGCTCCGGCCCGTGCCCACTGCTGCCTGGACACACACTAACTCAGATCAGCAGGCCTGGCCCTCCCCCGACCCCAGAAGGTCCCAGCTCCTGAGTGGAGGCAGCAGGGACCCCCACATCGCCCCCAGTGGCATGGTCCTCACACTTGCTCCCTGCCTGGCACCATCCCCCAGGGCCAGTCAATGATGTGGCTGTGGTTATTCTTTCTTTTGTTTAAGGCTGCTTGGCTTCCTGCTTCCTGCCCCCTGGGTCACAGTTCCATGTCTCAGAGCTTTTGACTCCCATCCAGGGCCGGGGCCAACAGAAAGATCCCCAGACACGGCCACCCTCTGGGAGAAGTTCTGTTCTTCCTATCCTGTGCAGGCACACGGAAGTGGTCTTGCTGGGCAGAGGAAGGACAAACTTTATTAGGAGTCTTTTACAAGCCAGGCCCTTTCCCTGCGTTTAAATCCTCCCAAATAACCTGGGAGGAAGGTGGTGGTGTCATCTCCTTGTAAGTATCAAGGAGCAGGAAGCCCAGAGAGGTTAAGCCACTAGTCATAGGTTACACAGCTTGTCAACTATTCTGGGATTTCAGGTCTGACTCTAGGCCTCGCCTTTCTCCAAGAGGTCACATCTACGGCCAGGAAAAAGAGGGGATTTTTGCTCTTCTCAAAACCACCAGGATGTGTAATTTACAGACAAAAAATGAGGGTGATAATCTGGATGTGGGGGTGGGGTGGGGGAGCTCCCATCCAGCCCAAGGGAGTGGGGGTGGCGTGTGGGGAGAGGGCTCCTGGCCCTTTAAAGCCCAGCTCTTACCTCCGTGCTGAGCAGAGACAGCATGGCATTTAAAAAAAATAATAATTTTACCTTTTCTACATGTATTAACCACAGAAAAATATTTTTGAATTGTACTAAATGTTAAAGGAGAGCAAAAAGGAAATAAACAAACACCAGAAGTGTAAAAACCCATCTGGTTTCAAAAGCTGAGTTTCTGATCCTGTGATAACCGGGCGCCAGCCCCCAGAGCCTGCCGCCACCTCAAAGGCACTTTGCCCAGCTTCCCGCCCACCCGACCTGGCCGGCCTCCAGCGCTGCTGTCCAGGCGGCTTCCTGCCCCTCTCCTGGAACTCGGGATCCCTTCTTGGCCAAGGCCAAAGACAGACCCTCACAAACCCTTGGACTTCTCTGATCCTTTTGGATTTTCCAGACCTCCTGGTCCTGCCCCTTAATTCCAGTTTACCACCTGGGCAGCTGGTTGGCAGGTCTATGATGATTGACACACCACCTTCCAATGAATTAACTCTCCAGAGCCTTCCATGCAGGACTTCTGTGTGAGGTTGAGTCGTGCAGGTTGTTGACTGCACAAAGATGCTGAGAGGGGAGGTGGAGTGACACCAGCCCTTGCAGAGCTACACGTCCTCAGTGTCACATTCCTCCAAAAGGGTCTTCTTTCCTTTTATTTCTAAGTTGTCCCTCTAGAGCGGCACCTTCTTCTTCCTTGCACAGAGGCACTGTGTAGGCTAGCAGTGGCCTGCCGTCTACACTTCAGCATCCTTGCCCGACTTCCCACTGATGCAGTAACACCATCACCGGGTGTAACCCCTGCGTTTTCTCTCATGGATGCTGCTTGCTGTCTGCTCAAGTAGAGGGGCCTTCTAGCTCCTTTGTCAGGACCGTGGTGCTCCAGTGTCGGACCATGGGCTCTGCCACGTGTCCCCTCTTCTGGAGAACAAGCCAGCAGAATCCTCTGTGTTTGTCCCAAGGGCCCACTCCCTCCCTCGTGCTGCTCCTGGAGCGCTGCTTGCTGGAGGATGGTGGAGCCAGTGGGAAGAAAGCAGGCCCGAGGGAGGCGGGAGGGCGGGAAGAGCATTTTACCATCTTGTGGGGGCAGCTGGGCATCTTCCCCACCGCCCCAGCAAAGGCCTCCAGGGACCCTGCTCTGCCCCTGGCTGTGGATCTCGTCAGAGGGGCTTCCTCCTTCACAGGCCCGGGAGTGGCAGGCACCTCTGCGGACTGGGTCCCGGGACACTCGGCCTCCCTGCCCTGCCCGAGTCTCTCCGGAGCACCTGCTTCACCGTGTGGGCCTCAGTCTTCCTGCCAGTCGTGTGGGGCACTACGCTCCCTCCCACGTTGTGTCGGGAGCGCGCTGGCCGTGGGTGGCAGCATCCGCACGGGGAGCCGCTCTGCGCATACATTAAGTTGGACATGTTTCTGCCCCTCCTTCCTGCTCCAGGTCGCCATGGGGACAGCTGCCCTGGGCCTCCTCTGGGCAGTCCTCCTGCTCCCTCTCGTGGTGTTTGGGGTCCCTACCGAGGAGCCCACCTCTGGGGAAGCGGTGGCCTCCAGTCCCCCCGGGCACTGTCGGCGGTGCTGTGACTCTGAGGACGCCCTGGCCCCCGCCGACGCTGCGGACGTGTCCTCGGCCTCGCCGTCCGCCCTCCCGTACGTGCTGCCGGAGGTCAGGCCCTACATCAACATCACCATCCTGAAGGGTGAGCGCCCGCCGCAGCTCGGCTGGACCGGCCTGGTCAGGGACAGGGAGGGCACGAGAGTCTCGGCCAGGGGAGGTGAGGTGGAGGGAGCAAGAGAAAGCAGGACGGAAGACTGTCCCGGACCCCTTCTTCCATTCACACATTTATTGAGCACCTACTGTATGCCAGGACTATTCTGATTTCCGGGATGGAGTGTGAACAAATCAGGCGGGGACGCCCACTGCCCCGGAGCTTCTGTTCTGCGGGGGCGGGGGAGCCAGACAGTCAGCAATATGTGTCTTATCCAGGTCAATGAGAGGGAATGTTCGATGGTGACAAATGCTAGGGAAATGACAAGGTGGCACAGGGTAAGGGGCATCATCGGAGTTCAGGTGTGGGGCAGGTGGCCTGTCACCTGGGGTGCTCAAAGTAGGCCTCACTGAGAAAGGGAGGGAGAAGCCATGTGAATATCTGGGGAAGAGCATTCCAGGCAGAGGGAATGGCAGGTGCAAAGGTCCTGAGGCAGGAGTGGGGCTGCTGTGTTTCAGGTGCAGGGGGCAAGGGGAGGAGCTGAGGTTGGAGATGAAACAGGGACCAGGTCACACTTGGGCTTCTCCTCTGAGTGAGATGGGGAGCAGGGGAGGGCTCGAGCAGAGGAGGGACCTGACGCAACTTTGGTTTCAAATGGATGCCTCTAATGTCACCTGAGGAATAGACGGCAGGGGACAAGGGTGGAAGCAGGGAGACCTGTGGAGGCCACTAAGGCCGTCCAGGTGAGAGCAGCTCCCTGTCCTCTAAGATCTCACTTGAAGGAAGCTACTTCTGCGGCTGGGGCGTGAACCGCTGGGCTGGGGCCCTCGGCATCCTTCCCCTTCTTTGCTCATGACACCCCCTCGAGGTCTGTACTTTGTCATTCCTCCCTCTGTGCACATGGGGAAACTGAGGCTCCCAGAGGGGAGGCAATCTCCTGGGGTCACACAGTTGTCAAGGGAGGAGCCAGGATCTGTCCCTGAGGTGTCCACAGGGCCGCTCCACCCCACACCAGGCTTGGTGGCGTCCGAGACCTTCTGGCCTTGGGATTTCCTGGGTGCGATGCCTCGCCCCCCACCCCCCGCCCCCCGACATTGCAGCTTCCCCAAGGCGACAGAGCCCCCTGCATGAGGCTGAGGAGGTGCCTGCCTGCTGATGGCACTTCCCGCCCACCGTCCTCCTACAAAGCCCCGCGTCACGGCTCCTGGGCCAGGCTTAGCTGCCCGCCGGGGCGGGTGGGCAGTCTGCTGTGGCAGAAGGCTGGCACCAGCTCTCCAGCTCCTCGCTGTGGGGGTCTCTCCCTCCCCGGGCTCCCTGCCTCACTTGTAAAAAGGAGAAGGTAGCCTCTCCTGTAAGCACTCTCCAACCCCTCGGGGCCAGGGTGAAGCAGGTGCTCTGCAAACTGTAAAGCCCTGTGCACATGACGAGGCAGGGAGTTCACCAGCGAGGCCACCAAGCCGGACCTCCGCGGAGCTGTGGGCCCCTCCTCCCCCTTTCTCCAGGCTCTCCTCCAGGGCCCGTGCCCCCCTCTCTGACCCTCCTCCACTCTTCCCAGCGGCAGTCACGGGGGACCTCGGGACAGCATGGGCCGGCCAGTTCACTCAAAGGGGTGTGGCTGAAGGTGAGGTTTCAGGCACCGGGAGGGCGGCCGGGAAATGTCTGGGGTCAGGTCCCTCAGGATGTCAGTGGCCACCTGGTCTTCCTGTGTTCAGGGTCAGCCTGGAGCGAGGGCTGGGCAGAGGCATGTCTGGCTGGGGGCAGGTGACCAGACCCCAGGGCAGGCAGAGATGGCCGCGCAGCGCTGGGTGAACCACCCTGCCTCATATTTGCGGGGTTCGCAGAGTGTTTTGTGGAGGGCTCCACCCCTGTGCGGTGGACATGCTCCTCTCCAAGATGCAGACAAAGAACCAGACGCCAGCCACATAATGCACAGGTCACACAGTGGGGCGACCAAGGGCTGCCTGGCTCCTGGTCCGGGAGCTTCCCTCCAGGGGGGAAAAGGTATTTTCCTTGGTTCCCTCTCTGGGTCAGAAACACAAATGCAGTAGCCACAGCCTACATCCCCACTGGAGTCTGGCTGGCTGCTGTGACCCCTGGGTCTGGGCCTGGCCTCCCAGAGCCCACGGTCAGACCTTCGCTGTTGGGGAGGGGAACACGCGGGTGTGGGGACAGACCGCAGTTGGAGTTCTGCCTCGCCTGCTCCTGAGCTGTGTGGCCCTGAGCTAGTCACTTAACCTCTCTGTGGGTATCTTCTGTAGAGGGCTTTCAGGGAGGCAACGCCTGGTGTGCAGTAGGTGCTCAATAAATGCTGGCTCCTCCTCTGGAGCAGAGGTGCCTCCTCGGTGCAGGCCTGGGTGCCTGCCCTGACTTCCCCCCCTCTTGTCCTCACAGGTGACAAAGGGGACCGAGGTCTGCTGGGCACGCCTGGGAAGCTGGGCAAGGAGGGCCCCCGGGGAGAGCGTGGCCCGCAGGGCACCAAGGGCACCAAGGGGCAGGCGGGCAGCCCGGGCGGCCCGTGCCGGACGCGCTTCTCGGCCTTCTCGGTGGGCCGCAAGACGGCTCTGCACAGCAGCGAGGGCTTCCAGCCTCTCCTCTTCGACACGGTCTTCGTGAACCCCGACGGCCACTTCGACCTGGCCGCCGGCCACTTCGTCGCCCCGCTTCGTGGCCTCTACTTCTTCAGCCTCAACGTGCACAGCTGGAACTTCAAGGAGACGTACGTGCACGTCGTGCACAACGAGGAGGCGGCCGTCATCCTGTACGCGCAGCCCAGCGACCGCAGCATCATGCAGAGCCAGAGCGTGATGCTGGCCCTGGCGCCCGGCGACCGCGTCTGGGTGCGGCTCTTCAAGCGCGAGCGCGAGAACGCCGTCTACAGCGACGACGTCGACACCTACATCACCTTCAGCGGCCACCTCATCAAGCCCGAGGACGATTAGCGCCTCGAGCGGGCAGCTCTGGCGTGGGTGGCGGGGGCAGGTCCATCCCCAGAGGGGCCTCGCTGTGGCCTCTGTGAAGCAGGCCCCCGGGAACCGGCCTTCTCCTGGCCCCTCTTCTTCCCCCCTCCACCGGACTGCCCCTCCCAGCCTCTTTCCACCTCTCCTCTCTTGGATACATTTTAAGAAGCCTTCTAACCTGAAAATTCTAGAACTTTCCCAGCCTTTTAGACTAGCACTCCTCAAACTCGAATGTGCCTATGAATCATGGGGATCCTGCAGATTCTGACTCCGCAGGTGCAGAGTGGGCCCAGGATTCTCATTTCTAGTAAGTTCCTGAGTGATGCTGACACTGCTGGTCTATAGATCCCACTTGAGTAACCAGATTCTAGAGCCTTCACAACATTCGAGTACTCACTGAATATTCTGGGATCCTCCAAACATTCTAGAATCTTCCCAACATCCTTAAGTTCTCTCATTCCTCTAGGACTCCTCCTCCTCCTCTGTTCTCTTGCCCCTTCCCCCTTCTCTCTCACTCTCCTCTGCACCCCCGCCTGTGCAGCTGCCATTCATTTATTCATTCATCAAACACCCACTGAGCGCTCACTCTGCACCAGGCTCTGAGGTAGCTGAGGTGACCCAGACACAGGCCCTGCCCTCCGTGAGTGCCCAGTCCAGCCAGGCCTGGGACACTGGGTTCTGAAACCAGACCCAGAGAAACTCACGGGGCTCTTATCAAGTCAGTCTGTGCTCTGGGCATCAGGTACTGGGGCCCTTCATTACCCACTGCTCCCCAAGGCTGGTGGGCTAGGGTCCCCGGCCCACTCCTTTCCTTCCTGCCCAGCGCCCATTGTTAAAGTGAACCCGACAGGGGCCTTGGTCAGGGCAAGAGTGCTGTGCGGGCAGGGCCTGGGGCCTTGCGGTGTTTTGGGGTGAAGGGGGCCCCTGGGGGAGCCCATCTGGTATGGTAACCGTGAGGGCTCCTGCCCTCCTCACGGCATCCCCTCCCTGTCCCTCACGGGGCTGTCAGGGCCTTGCTCAGCCCACCCTGCCCAGGTGCCAGGCCTCTGTCAGACACTGCCGTCTGTCCCCAGGTGCTCTCGCCGGCCCAGTGCCCCCAGCTCCTGGGCTTTGTTAAGGTGCTAGGCCCTTGTGGGCAGCTCCTGCCCAGCAGGGCCTCCTCTGGCCTGGCGCTGCCTTGACAGACGCCACTGGGCAGTGGGCCAGCACGGGAGGTGCCTGGCTTTGGACCCTCAGCAGGTCTGGGGAACTGAAGCGGGCAACATTCCAGGTCAGTCGGGGGACCCTCCTCTGAGCCATGATGCCAAGAGAGGCAATGGGAGAAGCTGAGGCCAAGTAAAGGTGTCAGGCCTTCTGTCCCTCTCTCTCCAGGGGTGGAGCAGCCTGGCAGCCCCCAGCCTTCCCACCCCCCACCCCAGGTGGCCTGAACCCTCCCAGAGGGAGACGGCCTCCACCCATTGGTGCTCCTGCAGACTCCGGGGCAGAGGTGGCCCCGGTGGTGGTCTCTGGTGCTCACTTGGCCAGGGGAGCCATGGCTGCATGGTGCGTGGCTGGGGGATGGCAGCAAGGCCTGAGCAAGTGCCACGAAGGCCAGTGCTATCCCGCCGCCCCAGCCCAACTTCGCCCCTGCCTTGCTTGTCTGGCGTGATTAAAGGATGTGTGTCTTCTTGGCAATTAGGGCTCGTTCTTTCTGCTGGGCTCCGCTCCCCTCCTTGGGAGGGCAGCCGGTCCTGGTTTCTGCCCGGGGCCTGGATCTGGGGCTCAGAGTGACCGAAGCAGCCTAGGGCTCCTCCCCACATACTCGCCACTCACAAGGACACCAGCCCCTCGGTCACTCCAGCAGCCCGTGTGCCTGGGGGTGAGTGGAAGTGGCTCAGAGTCTGCTATGTCGGGCCCTGGCTGTGGCCTCGGGAAAGTCCGCACATCCCTGAGCCTCAGTTTCCTTGTCTGTAAAATGGGGACAATGATCATCTACCTCATGAGGTGGCCATAAGGATTAGAAGAGGGGCTGCCCAGTGAGCGCCATGTTCATCCTTTGAACCACACCTGTTGAGCACCTACTGTGTTCTAGGTGCCCAACTAGGCACGGAGGCTGCTGTGGGGAGCACAGTCCGTCACCGCCCCGCCCCGCCCACGGAGAACACTTATGGAGTTAATGTCCTAGCGAGGCACTCGGGACCGGGGCATGACCGCAGCCCCTCCTGTGGGGGTTCTCTCTCACGTTTTGGTTTAACGTTTACGAGAGAGCTGGTGGATGTTCTCCGGAGTTGGACCGCTTCGACAGGTCCTGAGCGGCTGGACAGCCTGGCGGCCGCTCACAAAAACATACTGAAAGTAATCGTGTCGACTGCCCGTGCTGACTTGATGGGGCATCTGTGCTGCCGTGTGTCACGCTGCTGTGTTACGTGGCTTTCTGGGCACCATTTGGAAGCGCATGCTCTGAGAACAAACCCATCATAACCGCCCCAGGATTAGCCAGGCCCGGCAGCTGCCCAGGCGGGGACATACTTGGGTCTGCGTTCCCTTGGAGGGCATCCGGCCTCTGAAGGAGGCTTCCCAGCACCCTGAAGGCCTGGCAGCTCCCGCCCTGGAGCCCTAACAGGGCAGAGGCTCCTCGGAGGAGGAGGAGAGAGCCACGGCCTGCTTTTGGTCCAGGCTCTGTGCCTCCTCCGCCTCACCAGCACCCTTGCTCTGACCCTGGTGGTCCCGTTCCCCCCAGTGCCAGGCGGGAGCCTTGTGTCCTGGCTGTCACAAGGATGGGCAGTTCGCTCATTGCTGAGGCAGCAAAGCTTTTGAAACTTCTTGCCAAGCACCTGCAGGAGGATTGAAGTTTGTCCCTCGCAAACTGAGGCCAAAGGCCGAAGACAGTTCCAGGCCACATTCGTTCAGGGCTCCAGACTGGCAGCTCCCGCATTGCCTCATCCGGCCCGCTGGAAACGCTTCTCCCATCCGCGCCTCGGATGCGGCCTCTGGTCTGCCTGGGCCCGTCTTTCCTCCAGGATCCCAGTTCCTGACTTGGCGGCGCATCCTTGGTGGGTGGTAAGAGCCTCTAGGTCTCTGTGGTGGAGAACCCCCCAACAGGCAAGGCCTTAGCGGGAATTGGACAGGGGCCCTGGAAACCGGAGGCCCCCGAGCCTGCTGCCAGGCCTGTGGGGACAGTGCCCCCCAGGAGATCCACAACGCTTAGGTCCGGTGACCCCAGCGAGCTGGGGAAACACGGTTGTGGACACCTCCCCATCCTGGGGGCAATCCTTTTCAATTAAGTATCTCAAAAGTGATATTTCCCCCCTGAAATGTTGGGCCACAGGGAAGGGAGAGGAGGACCAGGAGGAGAAGCAGCCCCACGAGATGGCAAATTCCCCAGGCTGGGTGTCAGGGGGCCTCCCCCTCACTTCGCCATTGCTTGGTTGGGTGGCCTGAGGCGAATGTAGGGATGCTGAGGGGCAAGGGCGATCAGACAGTGACCTGAGCTGAAACCAGGGCAGAGCTGGTGCAGGTGGCTGAGTGTGGCTGTGTCCTCGGTCGCCTGTTGCCTGGATGGGGTGCTGCATCCATACTGTGGGCTTGGGCAGGGTGTGTCCGGAAGTCCTTAGCCTTCCTGGGAAGGATCCACACAGGAGCTCCTTCCTTTGCCACATGGGAGAATGGAGAAGAAAGTGGAGAATTCCAGAGGGGGGGTGCTGAGAAAGCTTCTTAGTGGAGGGGACATTTGAGCAGGGCCTGGGAGGATGAATAGGAGTTTGAAAGACACATGATGTGGGGAAAGCGGACTGTGGGATGAAAGGGTTGGAGGTGGGACACCGCAATCTATGTTCTGGGTGGTGAGAAAGACCAGTGTGCTAGATAAGCATTTGGAAAGGAGGCAGAGAGAGAGACCAGGGCGGGATTTGAGACTGGAGAGATAGGGGCCAAGCCATGGAAGGCCTTGAATGCCAGGCTGAGTCTGGACTTGAGCTCCTAGATGCTGGGAGCAGCTGGAGGGTTCCGAGCCACGCGGTTACTGGTTCGAGCTGATTTAAGAGGCGGCTCGCTCTGGTGGGGCATGCATTGTAGAGGGTGAGAGTGGAGGCAGTGGTGGGGCTGTGCCATGGTCCAGAGGAGGACGTGGAATGCCTGGAGAGTGGGTGAATTGTGGGTGCCGTCCTGGAGGAGAGGGCCATGTGCCCACGGGACTTTGAAGGAGGTAAGAGATTTTATAGCAGAGGGGCGGGAGGAGGGCAGCCAGCTGGGGGGTCCAGCTTGGGCCAAGGGTCTCCCAGGCCATGTTACTCCTACAAGACTTTTCTCTAACAGCAGGAAGAGGGCCCGCCTGGTGCCAGGAGGTGGGCTCCTGTGCCAGCTCTGCCTGGGGGCATCACTGATTGACTCGAGGACTGGAGGGCACTGGGTAAATGGTCTAGTCTCTCTGGACCCCTCGTGGTCCTTATCAGTCACAATGGATCCAAATCCCTCCTCTCTCGCCCCATCAAGGCCTTTGGGGGTATCCAGGCTATAAGGGGTGACTGTATTTTCAGAACCCCAAATCAGGACCCCTGGACTAACAATGGGGCAAAAACCCTGAAATTAATGCTGATTGTCCCAGAAAATATTAAGTGCATGCGACAAGGCTTGAGAAGTTTCAGAGAAGCTCAAATCCCAGAGTGTGTGGCTCTGGAGCCGGCCCAGGGGTTCTGTCCTCATTTCCTTCAAACAGCTCCTGCCTCAGAGCAGACATTATTTTTCCTACAGGTGTGATCTGGGCTTGTCACTTCCTCCCTGTGAGTCTCAGTTTCGTTCCGAGCGAGGACAGAATGTGGTGGTGTTTTGTGCATTAGCAGCAGCTGGCACACAGCGGGTGCTGACGGGCGCTGGTTCCATAAATGCTTTTCACTGAGCGGCCGGGGGGAGAAGAAGAACCAGGAATCAGTGGCTGGGCGATGAAATCAGGCAACTCCCTCGCCTGCTTCCTCCTCCTGCCAGCTCCTCAGGCCCTCCGGGAGCCACATACTGCCACGTGTACATCTGAGGCAGGAGAAACAGAGGCAGGAACTCAACACTACCGAAACAGATGTCAAGAACGTTATGGGTGGGGCCGGGCGGGGGAGAGCTGGAGCCGGCGGGCAGCCGCAGGAGCCAGAGAGGAAGGAGGGATTTCCAGGACACGAGTCAAGAGTGCACGGGGCTGAGCCTGCGTGGCTGGGAGCCGCTGGCCTGCAAACCCAGGACGAGAGGAGAGGCTGGGCGGCTAGGCATGAGGCCCGGGGTCTAGGGCAGGTCAAGTCGAGGCCCAGAGGTGATGATGTGGGCGGGAGGAAGTAGTAAGTGAGGTCCAGGCCCACGGAGGAGACGGGGGACCCTCTGCAGGGCGGCAGCGGCGTGAGGGCACAGCTGCGGGTGGCTGACCTCCGCCTGGCTGGCTGGCTGTGCTTCACCACTGCGGGGGATGAATTTACCCTGCAAACTCAGATGTACCCAAAATAGAACTTGCTTTATTTCTCCACGACTAAACCTAGTTTCCATTAGGCACTTCCATTCTGTTGAAGTCAAAGAAATGTGATTTTGGCCAGCTGGGGTTCCTCTCCCACCACATTCCCCAGGGGGCTGCCCCACCCTGGCCGTGGGGAGGGGTCACCTGGCACTGCGTGTCCTCATGACATCTCCTGAGTTTGTTGAGGTCCCATCCGCTCTGGGCTCCTGGTTCTGCCCACACACCTGCTGTCCCCTGCTCGTGCCTGCAG